>NW_023592838.1:0-30918 GCF_014839805.1 Manduca sexta | reverse complement strand
GACCGTTTTATACGACAGAGAAGAAAGAGTAGTTAAGTGTGTCATCGGATGGTAACTAATCTCTGCTGCCATATAAATGTTCACATCATATTTTACTTCATCTCACTGGTTTATTTACACGTTATTAATTTTAGTTTCGGATGGTCCAACTAATTTCATGGGACTTGTACATTTAGATAGTTAAATTTATAAGAAAATAGTTCAGAATATAACAAGAATACAATACAATAGAAACGTTCCCGCGGGATAGGTAGATAGGTTGGCCTCCCGCAGCATGCCCGCTATAAACTAGCGAGGTCAATTTAAAATAGTCACTATTAAAACTTCCTATATAACTGTGACTTTCACGTGAATTTTAATGTAAAGAAACGTGTATTATCAGTATCTAATAGATATGATCTAACGTTTATAGTTGAGCATCGATAGAATCTGTTCTTTTATTTAACCCTCGGTGCTAAACGAAGGTTTTATATGTTATTTGGCGATCAGTATAGTAATCGGTATTTGTTTTAAAAGTGTGCCTAAAACGTATTTTGGTCTAATAAATGAATGAAAATACGATTTGAATTTTGTGTTTTTACTTTTAGGTTTAACCTAATCAACTTGTTTTAAAAACTGTATCTTTTGAATATGTTTAGCCTATTATGTAATTAATATTTTCAGCTGTTTTTTATATGGTGCGCCAAAGTGACCCCATTGCATCTGATCGTAACTGTAAGACTGGGAGTAGACTGGGGTCCAGATGGCGAGATGGTTATCTTTCTCCGGTCGATACAATTATACCAACCTGTTTGAAAACCGACACACCTTTCTTGGTTTCTTAATATTTGGATATTAATTTTACTCTTACTCACCTGATGGATTTGTTTAGGATATTGCAATAGTATCGTTTACTAAGTATTTACTAATACTGTGATCGCCCGCAGGTTACAGTGTTACAGTGTTTATAGATGGAGCCAACGATCTGATCAAATAAAAAAAAGCCCTTTCGTTTCTTCCAAACTTAGATTTAGCAGGTATAGGTTCGTAGATCTTGACGTGTCGTCACAATATAAGTTATTGTATACTTACAATTTCACAATTATAATTTTTATTAATCTTATAACAAAAAAACAATTATAAACTGAAAGATTATTCGTAAAACTCCACAAATAATACGTCTTTAATAATAAATCAACCTCTAGTTAGATTATTATATATTGAACATTAGGCATATCGGAAAACATTACTCCGACATCCCAGGATCAAAGATAATTATTTAGCAGTATTTACATAGTACTGGAACGAAATATTATTTTTGCTTTAAAGTAGATATTGTTCCTATTTGTATAGAGGTTTTTACATTTTTTACTTGTGTCCTAATACTTTTATTTTCATTACTATAAAAATACGAGCGCCCTTGTGCGGAAGTATGGCCAGTGAACCGAGTAGATCCCGTGGCAGACAGTTCGTTTAGGCCGGTTACCGGCACCGTTGTCGGTTGCCGCACGCACCCATTGACCCGAATATTATGTTGCTTGGTTGCATTTTCACTTCGCAATCAGCGTGCTTTTGAACAAGGAAAAATAATTAACTTCTATATTTTGATGTTATGTATACGTATCACGTACTGTGTGCTTCGATTCATCATGATGTGTAGTGTTTGTATTATGCGGTTCTAGTAAGGTCTATGTAGTGGCTCGACCGATCGATGAAGCCGTGAATTAATTAAGTGGCACTGTCGATGTTTATTTCAAGGGCAATCGCGCATTGTATTATATTATAAACACCTACATGCCATCGGAAATGAAACATAGTTATGCGAACACAAATTAAGCAGGCGTGCCTTTGGATTTGGCTGAGTTAATTGTTTCATTTGTATATAACAAAATATAGTTAATATTAAATTAAAGTTCAATTTCTTTCATTACTCCGTTCATTTATGTTGTTGACATTATGATGATAGCTTTTATCTCATAAAAGTATATTATTCGTATTTTCCTCTTGTTTATATGAATTGGTCTCTACCTACATACTAAATAGCTTGCCATAGAGACATTGTGATGACGTTATCTTAAAACTGGTTTCCGTTAATTACGAATATGGACTGTTGTGTTCGAGCTCGTCTTTTCATACAAGTCTTATAAGTGTTATGACACGAATCTCAAACATTGGTTAGCACAGGTATATAGGGCCTAGGTGCAAATGCTATCTATCGTCCATACGGAAATCCGGCCACGTCTAGTTATTTAGAGCGAGACTGCAACGTGTAAGTGCGTCTATGGTTTGTGAAGTGTGAACCCATTGATAGAACTCAGAATGGCGGTCGCGTCCCGCGCGTTGTACACGCACGGTGATAGTTCCGACGCAAAGCGACGCACTTTCTCCACGTTATGTGCAACACTGCACGTGCCGGGTGTCACACTTTTTTGGCCTCATTTAACCTTTACCAACTGATTTGTCTTGATTATGCATAATCTCTTATTAGAATTCCTACTAAAACATTGTAGGGCAATGGACTGTCGGTTCGCTTTTGTCTTTGGAAATAGCTATTGTAGTGGTAGTATGTTTTTTTTAAAGATATATTCATTAAAGTATTGGTTGGAATTTCTACAAATGACACCTGCTAGCGTGGTTGCGACAGCGAGTTTGCGCGCGATATTAAACCGGTTCCGACGTCGAGCGTTGGCTGAGGCTGGCTGAGGTCGCGGTGCGCGCGCGCGGCGCTGGATGCTCGGTGCTCGGCGCTCGCCGCGCCTAGCGGCTAGCGGACGTTAATGGTTCTCATTTACCCAACACCGTTGTCCTAGTGGTATCGGCACCGCTACTTTACTTACCACATACATTACTACGAAGTATTGTATACACAATATAGTTTAAAACAATCTCTGTGTACCGATTTTATATTAGTAACAGTTTTTTTGTTTCCAGTAATACTGGCATAATTACTATGAAAACAATGGCTATGTTGGGAACATAAAATGTCCATTGGTACCAAAAAGAAAAATTGATAATTTGAAATTTTAGGCTATGTTAAATATCAATAGGAATAAGTACTCATATATACTCATATTTTAATTGGGAAAAGAAAAATAAAATATCCCTCATTTTTGTTTATACCTAGTGCCTTTACTATTTAAGTATTGGATTAACATCCACAATATGAAAATGCAGTCTCATTCTCGCAAAATCTTTTGGCTATGTTTCGCGTATAAATTGTAGATAAAACGAGTTTAAAAAAAATATCCAACCACTCTGGGCATTATTGACGCCTCATGGTTTTGATGCTGCAAGCGTCTCTATCGTTCTCTTTATGAAGGCTGTCGCAGTTCTAAAATAATATTTACAAGAGTGATTTTGTGGCAAATGATGAATATCCGCCACTAAAACTCGTGTCGAAGCCAACCTAACTCACTAGTGCGGTAACAGTTCTATAAATTTAGACCTTTTTTAAATTATAGACTTACTACTGTAAGCCTAAATGACTGTCTCTATTAAGGTACCGTTGCTGTCAATTCATGTTGAAGACATATGGCGACGATAGCCTAGCTGGGTGTAGAATGGACTGCCGAGATGAAAGTCCGTAGATTCAAATCCCAAGGGCATACACCTTTGACAAGCTGTATACCTTGTGAATTATCGCTTGATTTAACGGTGAAGGGAAACATCGTGAGGACACCTGCATACTTGAGAAGTTCTCTAAAGGGATTTCCGGGATGTGTGAAGTCTAACAATCCGCATTAGGCTAGCGTGGTGGACTAAGGCTTAATTCTCTCTCTGTTATAGAGGGCCCTTGCTCAGCAATGGGACGGTATATACATTATACATATAGGGCTGATATCATTATTATTATCATAATGTTGAAGAATTAATGGTCATATTTTACCATCAAAGCATAATTATGTAGGTACTTGCTTTTTATTATATAATATTAACGTTTCCCACCCAATATACGAGTAATGGTTGTGCCAAACATTGCATTACACTTGTTTTATCAAAGCGGAATAACGACTGTTTATCGAATAATATTGTTTTGTTATATACGTACCAAATACAATACACATATGTGTGTCTATAATGTAGCGTACATTAGCACGTTTGTGAATCAGTCTTTCGCTTTTAATGAATATGTTACATAGTTGTGTAAACGAATCATTTTTGCAATTATCTATTATGTATTATATAAGCGAGTCTTAGAGCTCACTAAGGTGCATGTAAATATTTTAAACAAATTGGATTAACGTACATAATATCGTAAAGACGAAATTGTAACTATGTTGCGCATTGTAGGTACATTTTGTAATCCATCCTATCAAAATACTGATAATAATACTGGAAGCAGGTGGACAAGTATTAGGTATAATCAATCTATTTGACTCATGACTGAGAGTGAGTCATTTTTATCTGGTATCGTGGAGTCCTTATCTTTTCAATGTCATGTATTTTTGGTGTATTCGTCCC
The DNA here is from genome assembly GCF_014839805.1 of Manduca sexta. Lineage (NCBI taxonomy): Eukaryota > Metazoa > Arthropoda > Insecta > Lepidoptera > Sphingidae > Manduca > Manduca sexta. The sequence goes on along the minus strand of NW_023592838.1, from coordinate 26,478 downwards.
TTTTGTGTCAGCGGACTATCATAATATTAAGCGCTACATTTTTTAAGTTTCCTCCTACATATTTTATACGTAGGCAGTTAAGTATAGTATATGTGATGATTGTTTTAAAAATGTCCTTTATCTTTCCAGGTATTAGGTATACTATGTATGGCTTTGGGATCGCCGTGGTATTCGACATGGTTCGTGTTTGTAGCCGTCACGAGCTTCATCACCACCCTCATGTGGAGTTTCGTTTACTTCTTAAGTATTAAAGAAGCACTAAAACTACCCATTAATTGGGTGCTATCTGTAAGTATTACATTCTATTAAACAAAGATAAGTTATATCTTAATATTTTAATAGTATATCTTAATATTTTAAGACATTTTTAAACATAATTGAAGGGTTTTGATCATTATGAAATCGTAAATAAAGTACTTACAGAGGACGAAATTATCTGTTTCTGCTTTCCTTGTGGCATGATATTGCTCTGTTGTTTTCCATTTAGTATATTAACTAAACATCGATTTTTGCGTTTGATTACATATTAATGTAGACTATACTTATGTAAAAAGTTAAAATAATTTAATTTCGCTTGTTGCAGGAACTGATTAGTAACGCGCTGCAGTGTTTCATGTATCTGTTGGCATTTATTGTAATGTTCATAGCAACGGCAACTTATTACGGTTCATACCATGCAAGCAATGTGGCTGCTGCTGTAAGTATTCATATCAAATCCTAGCTACCATTTTGAAAGCAACAAGAAGCGGAATTTTATAGATTGTCAAAAATTCAATGTTTTTTCCTTCTAAATTTACTTACTTCTAAGTTACGTATAATTAACTCTTCTCTGTGACAAATTATTATTCGTATTTATATTTCTATAACGTATGGTACGAGGTTATCCCTCCCTTTCTACCCCTTCCTTATTCCTTCCCCCCCCCCCCCCTTTGGCCCCTGCGGTCGTTAAGCCGGGAGGAACCAGTATACCGTTCGCAGGTTCCTCCCGGTGTTGACTGTAGGATCAGCAAAAAAAAAAAAAAAAAAACATATGGCACGAATGTAGACTGTACTTTTAGTGATCATTATATTAAGGAATATTTTGCTTGTCCAGCAAATATGTTCAACCTCTTAAATAGTTACAATGTTATATTTTGAAGTTATAGTTTTATTACTGTTGGTTTAAAGGGATTATCTACATTAAAAGGCTAGTGCATAAGCGACTAAGGTTTATGTTATTTTTTTCAGGTGTTCGGTATTTTCAACACTGTAGCGTACGGCGCCAGTTCTCTACTGCTGTTCAAAGAGCACAAGAGTTCGCAGACAGCACAGGCTTCATAAGTACTAGAAGCCGATTATTCTCACCCGGCGCCCGTGGACACTCCAACACTAACCTCAACAGGAGCCTTTTAAAATATCATTTGGATTTGTTCCGCTTTCCACATTGTATTTCATAATTGTACAAAGCTGACTTGTTGAAATTGATATTGATCACGACATTCAACTATTTCGACACTTACGGTTTTAAACATTTTACGCGTATTTCGGGTTAATGGGCTACAAACGTAACTGATAAGCTTGACGTTGACACTAAGGTGTACGGGTAAGTAATTTATCGAAATATTTTCAAGCATAAAACTTGATTAATATATTATGTTACGAATTTTTGTAAAATAATATTTCTATATGTTGCACCGTTATATTTGTTAGATATTGAATGAGTATTGTTACGATTTCATTTATCGAAATCTGAAATAAGACACTAAATTAATTTATAAAATTTAGCTATTTACAGCACCGAGACGATTATTATCAATACCGAGACGATATTTTTAAATTAATTTGTATCATAACATAAAGTACTGTTTATAAGATTACGAAGTCTTAAAATATCTTTGTTAAATAATGTACCTAATATGGCCATAAATCTTGAACACTTTAGAGACAAATATTTAGGGTTAATTACTTCGTTGTGTTCATTTAAATTTTATTTGTGGTGGAATTAATGTTTCAAATCTTATTTCAATACACATTATATCGTAGATAAGTGGGTGATTATTTAATAGAGTTTACAATAATGGAATGTAATGTATTCATCTAAATATTTGTAGTAAAAAAATTGTACACGTATTATTTGGAAAGGTTACAAACCTCACATGCCCCATATATATAGACATAAAAGCTCTATGGTTCCAAAGAAAAATACTGCATGAAATTTCAATGAAAGCTGAAGCATTTGCAATAATGTCAATTTAAATGGATAAATTTAAATTAGTACCTATTTTCTTATTTTAAGGTGTATTATTTAACTTAGTTTAGTCATATAAATACATAATTTATTTTTACGGTTGTTATCAATTTCGTTAGCCTAGTCTTACAATGAAACAATAAAGATTATAGGTATTTAATGTCAAATTAAATGTTAATGTCGTTTGTTGAATCGATATACCTATACAAAGAGATTAAACATCTGTTAGCGTTACACATGTATTAAATTAAAATATACCTATCTATAATACCTACGTACAGTTATAAATATGTAGAGTGGAAGCGTTAAATCTAATAGATGAGTATTTTGCCGTTTAAGGGATATTCCAAAAATATTACATAATCTATACTAATATTATAAAGAGCAAGCAGCAGCAAGTTTGTGAGTTGAGAGTTTGATTGTGGGTTTTTAGGGGTTAATCTTTAAAACTTCTTAATCAAACTAATAGGAAGCTACATTACTCCTGAATGTTATAGGCAAATTTTTTTATCCCGGGAAAATATTTATTCCGGAAAAACATTTTCACTTAACTGTGAATATGAAAGTTTGAAACAAGGAAGAAAGTATAGTTCTGCTTTTTGTTTGTGAAACTAAAACCTATGCCTAAAAACGAGCGATATCTCGTACTACTTATGTATAGTGCCTTTCTGCTGTTTACATTATTCAATCTGTATGTAGGTATTCCAATATTTCATTATTAAAGTCTATACTAGGTTCGGTCTTTTTAATATTTATTTATTATTTATACAGTCATGTTAAAAATATCGAACTATCTTTTGTTAAAGTAAAACGTATAAAACTACTTAATGCTTGCTTACGCACTAATGCACATAATTGAAAATTATTAATGTTCAATATATAAATTAGAAACACAAACGTTGCAACCCTATTATGTGATTTAAACTATTGCTCTGGGTTGCGTAGGTATTGCGATATGAATCTCTTGCATTTGATTGTAAACAATTTTATTAAACATTAAAGCCAACAAATACAGGTATTTTGGACGTTACATAGTACTCTTGCAGTATCGGTGTTCTTATTTTTCTATAATCAGATTATGCATGTTCTAATAATATACCTATGTTATATTTTTTTAAAGTACTGAAACATGTAGTTTGAAATACCTTTACTTCGAATAGATATTTAAGAAATTGTAATTGTAAACTAATTTGTAAAAAGTTAATAAATATATTTTAACATTATAATATTATAAGAAATGTCTTTTATTACTAATGAAATTTTAAATATATGGTTTTAACGTAATAATTTTAATTGTAATAGCTGAAAAACGTTGAACTGAATTTGATTCAGTCCTCGATTGAAGGTCTTGTGCAGGTGTAAGATGAATATGGCATTGATTAAAAATTGAATATCAGCAGAAATATCTGACAGATGAAGCGAGTGTGCAGCCAATACCGTTAGTTGTCTTGTTCTATTATTTTAAGCAACCATCATTCCTTTATTACTTTACTATCATCAGCACATGATGCCCAGTACACAGTGCAGTCCCACTGCTGGGCACCGGTCTCCACTACTATAGAGAAGGTATAGTCCTTAATCAAATTGAAGATTTCCAGATTTCACATACATTAAAAATTCTTTGAGATAAGCTCAATTCTTACAAGCTCATAATGCATTAACTGTTAAAAAGTTGTAAGGTCCTAACATTTGGTTTATAATCGTCTTCTATTTTTCAACCATGTGCTCCCGTAGATAATAACTTGAACTGCTTTATTAGATTTCTCTTGTAGGTGGCGCTGGCTTCCTATAAATTGCGCTAAGGATTGCTACAGTAATATAGTTGGGTTAATGTATTATTAATTGTTCCCTAAGTTTGAATCCCTGAAAGTATTCATTAGAATGCGTATAACCGGCTGTCAAGGACAATCATTCCGGCGAAGCTTCAAACAACACCGTTAATTGTATTTAATGATTATAATATGAAAGGACTGTAAGATAATTATAATACAAATTAGATTTTAAGTTTTTATAGATTTTAAGTTGGTTGTCACACTAACACGCATATCATGCCTTTATCGCCAACGGAGTTGGCAGAAGTGCAACTAGGGTACTTACTTTTTGCCGTATGTGTTTTGTCCAGTGATTTAAGGGCGCTAGTCTATATAACGGGCACAAATTCCAGATTACGGGCTAATACCGAGAAGAAAACCCCAATAACACTTATCCCTATTTGGGATTTGAACCCGAGACCTCAAAACATAAGTCGTACGCACGTAATACAACTCCACCATCAATGCAGGCTTTAGTTCAGTAGTTCTTAATTATTGACAATTAACGTCTTACATTAGACAATGTCTTTCAGTTTGACCACTCACCTCACTACTGGCACTATGCCTTACCCAATATAAAAGGAGCGATCTATGCCTGGCATGATCCAGTCCTAAAAACATTAATTTGAAGATGAGTAAAGATTTAAGATACTGGACAAAGAAATACGAGAGGCAATATTTGCGGTGCCCGAATAAAAAAATTAGAGTTGAGCACAAACGGAGTAAGGCGCAAACTGATTGGTGGCCAAGACAGGCGATAAAATCGATCGACGACCAATATCTACCAAATTATCAGTTAAGCCTATTATATTTATATACTTTCGTGATTAATTAATTTAATTTTGTAATGAGAAAACAGTAACTAAGAATGTATTTATTAATTATCATTAATAAAAATAAAATACAAATAATTAGCTAATAGCTGAACGTAAACATTCTTCCACGTCCCTGGCAAAATTGTTTACCATACTCGTGTCTGCTAGTGTATTAAGTTTAAGTATACATATTTTTACTATTTTTTCCGTTACAAGTACAGGGCCTCCTGCTCTTTTAATTCGATTTAAAATCTGACTCACCCAAACTAACTTCATCGCTACAGCTTGGACTCATTGCTCCGTTCACTACTGAATGTAGTATAGTACTTATAGACATGACCCCTAGGGATTGCAATCTCACGGGGATGTGGCATTAATCCCACAGAATCACGGATTTTATGGGCCCTAAAAGAAAGTAATTTAAGGAACGTTCATTTTGTCAATATCAGACTGATACTTTTATATTATTCTAGCTCTTGCTCGCGGCTTTGCTCGCGTGAAGGAGTTTTCCAGGATAATATTTTTTTCCGACTTACTTGATATGTATCGTTATATTATGACCAAATTACACAAAATCACTATAAATTTGGCTATGTGTTATTCTAACGTATAACCAAAGTTACTGTTATGTTTCATCCAAATCCGTTCTGTAGTTTTTTCGTAAAAGGGGAACAAACATACATCCATCTTCATAAACTTTCACATTTAAAATATTAGTATGATCAACGCTACCATATATTATAATTAGTATCTTCATCCATACGTGTATATAAATTTAAAAAAATCAGCTTTTCGAGCAAGCATGTTTAAACAATTGGCTTTATTTATTCATAGGAAGGAACAGGCGGCATTAAACTTTTATTGCATTTAGAATAATTGGTACACTAATTCTGTTTTGCGAATCCGTGAGCTAATGGCGCTCGAGGCCTTAAAAATGTGACGTTAAAGATAGTGCAAATTTTTTTTTTGTTGAATTGCAATCCCTACAAATCTTACGGCGCGGCGCCTTTGTTCGATCGGTACGGGCGTTTCTATAGTTAAGTCGTTTATGTTCGCAGAAAGGTTGTTTGTAAATTGGAAATACACTTGCGGGCAAATAAATTAACAAACTTTCGACTTTCTTCTTTTCGGGTTTCGCAGCACATAGTTGAAAGAAATTTCTTTACATTTGTAAGAATACACATATGATAGTACATAAGTTACATAAAACTGTATGATTATAAAAGCTGAAGAGTTTGTTTATTTGTTTGAATGTGCTTATTTCAAGAACTACTGGTTTGATTAGGAAAAATCTTTTAGTGTTGGATAGCCCATTTATCGAGGAGGGCTATATAACATCACGCTATGACCAAAAGGAGTGGAGCATCAATGAAAAATGTTGCAATAATTTATATACTTGTAGTCCTGGGTAATTTAATAGTTCGTTTGCAATTCATTGGGGGTACTAACTTGAAAAATTACTTTATTACTTGCAATTAATATAATAAAAGTAGGTTCATATTGTTCATATTCAGCGTTCACATCGACTTCTAAACACAATGTTAAAATATTTTAATGGATTAAAGGCCGCGATGCACTGTGTTGTCTTCAACATGAATGGACCGGCTTAACCGGTTTGATAACACTATGTCACAGACAACTTGCATGACGTGCCAGCTTCGCTATTACGTTTCGTATGCTAGGTGAGATAGCTAGATTAATTTTGTGGTGCACTGAAATCAATGCACATATCATTTTGATTTGTTCATCGTGTTAAGCACAATCTTAAAACAGCGTGAATAGGAGGGCTAAAAACAAAAACTGACCCATAAAGCTTCTACATCACAAAGACTATGTGATGAGCAGGAACTGATATAATAAGTAAAATTTAATGTAAAAGTTGTCAAGACTCATAAGTTCCTAACCCTTTCTCTGTTTAAAGTTTTAATATTGTAAATAGGACCAATCCTGTAACCGAAAGCCCTAACTTTACATAGCTTACTTCTTGTCTTAATAACTTCCCCAGTGTGAGGCCTAAGTTTTTTTCAATAAGAGATAGTTATGAACACGGGCCAAAAGTGTATTTACAAGCACTATTGCCGCTCTAGTGACTTACATACAAATAAAACAACATAGTATTGTTATAGACAATAGATAGCTAAGTAAAAATAACTCTACTACAAACAACTTTTTAATAAGAAAATAAAGAGATTGGCAGAAGGTTACAGAATATGACAATAATATGGTACATTATATACATATAAAATATGCCAAATTGAACAATGAGTGCTATAGAAATCTATGCGTAAATGTTATCGAAGTATTAAGATACTCTAAGGTTTAAACAGTTTGATAATGATTATACCATATTCTTATTCATTTATTTTGTATTTCTTTGAAGTGGCTCATTTAATTTGTCCGCTAGTTGAGGGAACGGTCGTACTATACTTGCTGTACGCTTTGGCAATGTCAGTGACGTAGGGCTGACTCATACTCTGTCTGCTGCCCACTTCACAGTCGTAGTGGTTGCTCGCCCGTACATACGTTCGTTTTTGTGATCGTTTTGTCCTGTTTTCCTTGACCTCATTGAAAAATAATGTAAGTACTTATATATTATTTTAGGGAATCAATATGTTTACTTATACTAAGTAGATTTTTTATTATTTGCCCTCCTTGCCAGGTGAATTTAGTACAGAAATAACCTCGGTATTTATCGGTAAGATACGAAACAATTTGTTATTGATGTGATCATTTTCAATTTAGTGTAAACATTGTGGTATCACCTCATTGGTGTAGGGGCTGCGAATTTTGCCTATGATTTGTGAGGTACGGCATTCGATTCGAAGGCTTAATAATTAAGTATTATTTTTTTTTATTTTAATAAATAAACCTATGGTTCTTTGGATAGGCATTTGTATGCGATATAATTAAATGCTCGCTCCATATCATAAATAATATTATAAGAGGGATATAGTAAACTAAAATGTGGATGCATTTAGATAAAAAGGCGTGCCGCGTGTGTGTGACGCAAATATCAAATATTTTGTTCATTGTTTTTGTAATTCGAATAGGTACCAAATATAATCGTTGAAGTCTGATTTTAAAGTACAGTAAGACTTATCTTATCTTAGTAATATTATAAAGAATATGTATGAACATGTTTAGATGTTTTATGTTTGTTTAGTAAACGCAGAAAAAGCTGAATGGATTTAGATGAAATTTGTCACATGGGTAAACCATATCCTGGATTGACGCATTAGAAACTTTTTACCCCGTTCCCCAAGGGAAATAATGGATTTGTTCATTTGATTTTGTAAATAGACGGCGTTGTAAATCGCTAAAGAGTTTTAGGGACTTTATAGCCGAAAATGTTTTACACGCGGGCGAAGCCACGGCAACACCTAGTTATTAATAAAAACAATCATAGTTTTAAAGTACCTATAAGGAAAACTAATACACTATATTTGTCAGTTTTACTGAACAATTACAATACAGAAATTGTGACATAAGTATATATTACACGTTCCATTCATTCCATTTACCTTATACCTAATTGTTGTCGTGTGAAAGGGGTAAGTTTTTTATTGTGTAGAGACCGCAGAGCCGGGTTTGGCAATATATCATAATACTATTAGACTTCCTGATTTTGAAGTAATATAAAGTCGCCTAGGTACCTTCTGCCGGCGCGGTTTCTCATATTTACTTCTCTAAAGTCCCTTGAACCCATTTCATGCGTGTCCGGGACATCTATGAGGAAAGTTGCCAAACTTCTTAGATAGGGCGTGACACAGATTATTCACAAATCTATCACGGTCTAAAATAGCGTGGACGATTTATACGTGTTGCATACGATCGCCAGAGTTACAATTGATCAGGTTTCTCTCCCAAACATAAACATCGTTAAAATCATTGGTGAAGTCGATGTATAAAGCGAAATATTTGCTGCGAATGCTGACTTAATAGCGAATCTACTAGTGGAGAAATGGGTATCTCATATTGATTTTAACTAACTAAATTTCCCGCTTTTATGTTGGACTGGGAGGAATAATAAGGGTTAGCGCCTGATGGACACCGAATGCAACGTTCCCGGAATGATAATTAATTATAGATCAATGAAAAGGATAGAAAATTTTGCACACATGACATTAGTTGTATTCTTAAGTATCGACCTATTTACTTATGATATTATAAAGTGATGTTGGTTTTCTTAATACTTATAAAAGTAAGGTATTTATATTATTAAAATTAGCGCCGCAATATGTTTGGAAGGTAATTAAATAGGTATTTGAAATCAATAAAATAAGTTAAATTGCCTATATCCGACATACAATACGTAAGTTTTAAGTATGAATAATTTTACACATATAATTGGGTAATCAGAGGTTAATTTTATAATTTGTCTTTACTGCATTGTTTAATCACTGATTGTTTATTATCCAATTGCTATTCACAGATATCCAAGATGTCTCACGTAATGACTTTTACCAGAACGACAGTTTCTACATCGGGTACAACTTCGGCTACGTATATAAATACAGGTACATTTTGTACACTGCCAGGATTCCTGAAACTAGCTCATTAGGGCGTGAATTGGTGCCATTAATTCTTCCAATAGTATGAGATCGAGGAAGTTACCAATATATGTTCAGCTTGTGGATAGACGACTTAAAAGTAATTTGGTTAATTGATGGTTCCTATTTGCTCTCAGACTGTGTACCGATAAAAATAATGTCTTAAATGTTTTTGACAATTACAAATAATGATGAAAACAATTATTAGGTTAAAAGTGGGGGACCTTTTAGCTATAACGAGTGTAAAAGGTAGGTCGTAATGCCTTACCCACTTAGGTTAAGTTATGATGGCTATTATATTTACTGAATTAGCAACTTTAAATAATACTGTTGTTCAGGGTCTCAATATCGATCGATTTATTTCCCATTGTACATTTAACCATTTTCTAATATGGGACAAAAATGTTTGAAATTGTGAAGTAACCTTGCAATAATTTAAACCTGTTAAGTTTGTATGTACATATTATTCTTAAACATTTTATTTGCCAATGTCACACTGCGTGACGTAATGTTCCGTCTGAGGTTCCAATGATATCATTTTAACATGAATCGAGCTTAAACGCTGACGAGCGGGCGAATAAACTGAAGGAGGGTCATCGCTTAACATTTCAATTTAGTCGCTTAGTTTCCTCTTTCCTGTTGAAGTCGTCGGGCTTGCATATATAATTAACATGTTTCATTATCACAAGTTTGAGTCATATTATGGCTCTTCTAACAATTGAAATTTTGAATGGTTAACAAATACGTAGCGTAATGTATGGCGTAAAATGCAATTATAATTATTTATTTTCTTTCTTATCAATACTTTTATACCCACTGTGTCACAACATTGATATTTTATTTTATACTTATTTATAATTATATGTTTTTTATTTATTCCTTATTTTCTTGCTTGTTCGTGTGCCAGGACACAAGGTACTGCTTCTCCGTACTCCCATAAAAATAAATAATGTATTTTCGTATCCTGACAATTGCATTTGTTAACACTATAATGAATCATCATTAAATAGTAAAAACTTGGCAGAATTATGCGTTTCTGTATAACCTTGTTTTATAGGCGCTATATTGTATTTGTCAAAATTTGGCAGGCTAGAGTTACGTTTTATTTCAATTGGGTACATCGTTAAATAATATTTAACGAAGGCGAACACAATCTTTCTCCAGCTTCGGTCTTTACGAGTAGCCATGACATCATACTTGCGAGCTATTCTCGGAAAACCGAGAATAAATATTAAACATTGAATAGTGGCTTGAATTTCCAGATGAGAGAATTTACGCAGTATTCTTCACTACATCGAATCTACACACTTTTCTTATCTATCATTAGTCAAATTAATAATATCAGTATAGTATTTCTAAACTAACGTAAAACTGTTTTGTAATAACTTACGTAAATTATCCAAACACACTATGTCAATAATAAGTTATGAGGTATATCATAAAATATAGGAATACTTAAATAAAGTTTAATTATTTATTTTCCAGCTTCTTGGAGCTGCGTGCGTAGGCGTAGTAAGTTACTACGCGGATCAGAACTACTTGAGGTTCGATAAGCCACAACTGTTCTTCTTGTTGATAGCAGTTGCATTTCTCATTGGGACCTTTTGTCTGCTGACTTCGTATCTCGTATCATTCGCCACCGCTTCCTTTATATCGAAGACTGTTTACGTAAGTATCGAATTATTCTAAGATTCGGCTGACTAAGCACACATTCCGATTATTTTTCTTATTCAGATTCATTCTTATTCGCATTCAGAAAGATTTTATAATTAACTAGGTGTTATTTACGGCTTCGCCAACTTGAACAGCGTTCTGCTGCAAAAGTCCCTATATCGCAACAGCGATCGATAGCGCCATCTGTACAAAGGCAGCGCAAGCCAGTGTTATGTATTTACATTTTAAAAAGTTACGATGGGGTTTTCATCTCTGCTAACGATAAAAACCCTGAAATTAAAACTAAGATTAAAAAATAAAAAGTTTATTAATCCAAGACGAGGTTTATCTGTGTGCCAAATTATATCCAAATCTGTTCAGCTGTTTCTGCGGTAATTTCTAACTTCTAACAAACATATTATAAAGATCACTTATTGACATAAGTTCCTTATCTATGGTAGAATAGATATACATTTTCCTCTGGTTGCTTTGTATTAAATAATACACAACTATTAAACTATTGTTACAGGAAGTAATATACCACGGACTTGCAGCATTGCTGTACTTAATAGCTGGCCTCTATTTATTGATTGAAGCAAACCACAGGAATAGTCATTACTACGGATATCACGAAGCTTATACTGCAGCCGCGGTAAATTGTCTAGATTTCTTATTTGCTCACGGTGTAGAAGTGTCGTTGTATTTTCAGGGATAAATAATAACCGTTATTATGTTAATTGTCTATCTTTGTGGTAAAACCCATTCAAATCTGTTAATTGTGTGTTGTGTATTGTTGCTGACTTTTAAAAAAATTGCAAACATCTTCACAAACTATTACATTTAGAATATAACTAGTTTCCGCCCGCAGGTCCGATGAGTAAAAGTCTGTTTTGCAATTCCAAGAGTACAGAAAGAATTTGGCTTCTAATTAAGCGACGCAATATCACACGAAAGGAATAAAAAAATAATATAGTAATGACAACGTTAAAATAATTCAAACACTTACTCACTGAAATTAATTCATTTATGTTTTCTACTTTCAGGTAATGGGGGCTTATCCTAGCTGGACTCTACTTTTTGAGTACCGTCTTAGCACTTCGCCATTACCGAGGAATCTAAGTCTATCACTATAGTTTATTAACTTATTTAAGTTACTTAATTTAGGTACTCACTTAATGTGCCTACTTATATTTGTTTTAAAATCTTGGGAAGATTTTTCAGTCATCAGATAAAAGTTATTTACTAAATAAAACAAATCATAACTTAACTTACTATAAAAATGAACTTGAAGTACTTTATTCAAACAACTGACATTCTAAACTTGTTTATTATACGTAATTAAGTTATCCTATTTTCAAAAATCCTATGAATAACTTTTATCTAACAGTACAAACCTCAGCCTCCGGCCTAATAATTGTCAACTTGGTCATAAAAAATGTTTAGTTATTTGGGAAAATAACTGATAGGTTGTGTTTATTTTGTCCCGTACGTTTATATAATTGTTATTGTATATTGCTTTCCTATTTAGGCTTAAATTGCTATGCTGCCATCTGTTTTTGTCTGCTTTTGTGTTTAATATTAATGAGGCTCTAAATTTTGCATTGTAATTACGTATGTTATGTATTATAATATATAACTAGTGATGAAAATAGTCACGGAGCAGTAATGTGTTGTCGTGGCACATTCTAATTTAATTGATGGCTTCAACTATCCTTAACACTATTTCTCAATAGTGCCAATGAATGCTGCCCCACAAGGAAAATGCTGTTTAAGGATTGTTTTTAGTTTAATAATTATACAATGTATTTAATGTTTTAACAAATATTGTAGTTTTTGGTAGGGAGGTTTAATCTTCACATCTCGTATTTCACGAGATCGGCAGATTAAGGCATTTTCTGATACATATAGTGATATAAAGATCTCGTCTAAGTGAATGACGTCACGAAAATAATACTATCTATATTCTTTAGTTAAAAGCAATTGGCCGGTCACGTTACTATATTTTAATGCGATTCTTATCTATGTTGCTCGTGTAGGTAAATAGTGCATGTCGGCGTTAAATCGCCAGAGTTATTGTCGCGTAGTTCCATGACGTCACCACGGTTAAAAAGACAATGAAACAAGGTTACTATTAAGAGATGTTTATCAGCTCACGTTCAAACACAGAATGCCCCCTTACATTGAATTGAGGGGTTTTTATAGCAAAAGAAAACAATCAATACAATTCCTTAATAATTCGGAAAGATGTTAAAAACTTTTATATAAATCGATTTGTAAATACAATAAATATAATTTCATAATATTACAACAACACACATAATAAAACTCGTGTCTTTGATTAAATAAATGAACTAAATAAAAATTGATTAAAAATGACTCATGTCGGTACTAACAAAAAAAAACACATTATTACTAAATACAAAATTAATTCATTTTGCGCCCACACGGCCATTCTGATTCAGCGCGCTCTCTGCGCTATATAATCAATTAACATGAAATCACTACCAATTACATGGGTTGTAGCAATTTGACATAGCATCACCCGCCTTGGATCTAGCCGTACAGCATCACCCGCCTGGGGTCTAGTCATCTTACGAGACATCACCCGCCTTGGATCTAGTCATACGGCATCACCCGCCTGGGATCTAGCTCTTAAGACCAGGAAAAAGGATACACATGGTGGCCAGCCAGTGTGTAAGGAAGGAATAGAGGATAGGAATCTTTTCAATCAATTAATTAATTAATCTTTTGTAAAATCGCCCACACGGCTGGTTCATCATCATCATCCATAAATGGATCACTCTGAGCATGCGGTGCTGGTCTCAAAAAATCATGACTTGCTATTTTTTCGGAACATCCTCTTAAATTCACATGTTTTACTTTGTAGCGGTTGTTAGGCAATACTTCCAATACTTCCATTGGACCTTCAAATTTAGGACCGAGCTTGGTGGTGTGTCTTTCATGTTTATGCATTAGGACGAAATCTCCGACCTTGAAAGGCTTTATTTGGGATTTGCCTTTGTCAAATCTTAATTTATCTCTGAATGATTGCTCGTCCATCCTCAATTTACTTATTGATCTTTCTTTATTAAGATCGTCGCACATTTCATCAACATCAACCTGGAGTAATTTTATACCTGGCGGTGAACATTTCTTACCAAATAATAATTCCATAGGAGATTTGCCTGTGCTTTTCGAAACTGAGCAATTGATAGCCAGTTGTAAATCTTGAATGGCGCTGTACCATGGTTTATCGAGTTCTACAATTGACATATTGTCTTTAATTATTTTCATAATTCGCTCAACTTGGCCATTTGCTCTACTAGCACCTTTGGCAACTACATGATGTTCAATACCATAGAATTGGCAAAAGTTTTTAAATTCCGTTGATGTGAAACTCTTATCCTGATCTGTTATAAGTCTAGTTGGGGTTCCAAATATAGAAATAACTTTTCGAAAACAAGATGTCGCTGTGTCAGATGTTCGATCATTACTATAAATTAAATGGGTATACTTGGTAAAAGCATCAATGAATACGAAAGCATACTCAGTGTTATTGCGTCTACCATTCATACGCCCAGTGATATCAGCATGAATTGTGTGGAAGGGTATGGGAACTTTATCTATTGGATGTAGTGTTACTTGTTTAGCACCAGACATACCTTTTCGAATTCTGCAACTAACACAATTTTCAGTAAATTTTCGAACTAATTTGCTCATATTTGGAAACCAATATTGCTCTCTTATTTTAGCCAACATCTTTTCCCAGCTAAAATGTTGTAGATTATCATGGTAATGCGAAATTAAATTCCATCTATAATCACGAGGGACAATGATTAATTTGCGAGTTTTGTTATCGATTTGAACTCGCCGTCTGAGTAATTTGTCTTGCAATATAACATAAGTATCTGCTACGTCTTTTGGTATTGTATCAGATCCTAACTGTTCGACTATGTTTTTAAGAATTGGATCTCTTTTTTGCTCTATGAGGAGCCAATTATGGTCTAAAGTAGAAGAATTTATAAGAAATTTTAATGGTTTTAAAGTGTTTTAGGATCGGTATTGTCTGTGAGTGTGATTGTATTAATGTCTACGGGATTACGGCTAAAATAATCAGCGTGAGAAAGCCTATCTCCTTTCCGATATTCAATTTCAAATTGGAAATTTTGTAGAAAAGCCCACCAACGGTGCACTCGTGGCGTTAGTTCTCTTTTGGTTCTGGATGCTTTTAGTGAATTGCAATCAGTTATAACTTTAAAACATCTGCCGTATAAAAAGTGACGGAAATGTTTTATAGCTTTGACCACAGCCAACGTTTCTAGTTCGTAGGAGTGGTATTTGCTTTCGGCGTTGGTTGTCCTCATACTAAAGTAGCCTATTACGTGAGGATTTTTCTCCTGTCTTTGAATTAAAACAGCGCCGTAACCTAGAGAACTAGCGTCTGTATGAAGCTCGCAAGATAAATCAGGGTCAAATATAGTTAAAAGTGGTGAGGATGTTAGTCTACGAATTATTTCCTGTCGGGCATTTTCCTGATGTTCAGTCCATTTCCAAGGTACGCCAATTTTTGTTAAAGCATACAGAGGGGTCATTATCTTCGAGAAATTCGGTACAAACTTTCTGAAATATCCAGCTAACCCATTAAATTGACGCAACTCTTTAATATTCTTTGGGACAGTTGCTTTTGCTAGAGCATTTATTTTTCTAGGACTAGGTTGAACAGTTCCATTTTGTATAATATTACCTAAATACTCAACAGATTTTTTCAAAAATGAGCATTTATTTATATTTAATGAGAAACCGCATTTCGTTAATCGTTCTAATACTATTTCGAGGTTAACTAAACCTTCTTCTTCAGTCACGGACATAACGAGAACGTCATCAATATAGACCAGTGCAATCTTGTCTCTATAATCACCTAGCGCTTTATTTATGGCACGTTGGTAGACGGATGGGGCGTTGCAAAGACCAAATGGCATGCGCAAATATTCGTACCTGCCATCGGGTGTAACAAATGCTGTCTTTTCGATGGATTCTGTTGAAATAGGTATTTGATAGAATCCCGCGGTCATGTCAAGGCATGTGAAGTAACGCGCCTTTCCTAGTTTATCAATCTGATCAGAGATCAACGGCAAAGGAAAGTTGTCTCTTACGGTGTTTGCGTTTAACTCTCGGAAATCAACGCATAGCCGGTCCGTTCCATCCTTTTTCTTCACTAGTAAAATTGGGCTACTGAATGTGGATGAACTATCACGGATTATACAGTTTTGTTGTAAATCATTAATAATTTCTTTAACCTTTTCGCGTTCTATCAAAGACAATCGGTACGGACTACGATGGACAACTTTATCGCTATTTTTTAACCTAATAGTCAATTCGCCGGTATTTACTTTAGAAACTTTATTGCCGGATGTGAAATTATCCTTATATTTATCTAAAATTTTATGTAATTTCTGCAATAACTTGTCATTAGTAAGATCAGTATTTAACACACCGGGGACTTTTAATGTAGTGCATTCATTAATAACAAGGTTTCGTGATACTGTCATATTACCATCTGTCAATGTAATTAACAAACCTGGAATTTGTACCAAATCATAACCTATCAAAATGTCGAAACGAGATTGATGGTCTTCTACTATAAATAACTCTAACTCAACACTAACTTGGTCAATTTCAATTACGGTTATTATACTGAGTGAGCATGTAACAGCCATACCACCTATTCCGGTAAAAATCGTATTCACGGACTTTCTTTTGCCGGGAATAGAACCAGATTTAGTTTGTCGGACTAACGAACAATCTGCCCCGGAATCAAATAAGCAATCGTAGTTTCTGTTACTAATTCTAATTGTGATCATGCATCGATTTAAAGGGCCACAGAAATTTACAGATCTTTTATTGGCTGTACCGTGTTTTAGGTCATTTTCCTTACGGTAGCAATTTTTCTCTAAATGACCTTTCTTATGGCAGTATTTGCATTCAACCGATTTGGAGTTGCTTGGCGTAACTTGGAGGGTGGATGTAGAGGGTGCATTTAATTCTATTGTGGTTTCTTTGCAATCTCGAAACCGATGGCCGGGTTTATTACACTTATAACATATCAATGGGCGAATTGAGAAATCAGAATTTCCCATAAATTTTGGTTTTTTACAATAAAGATTATTCTTGTCACTGACATCTGGTTTCCGTTTACGATAGGTCTTCAAGACTGAAACTAGTCTGGGTAATGAATCTGGAGTATTTCGCAAAAGTTCAGACTTAATAAAATCAGGATAAATACCAGTAATTAAAGCATCAATTATCTCTGCATCGGTGGCTTCAGGTCGGACGCGTTTAAACAGGGTCCAACCAGTAGTTGCGTACTCCGCATAAGTGCTTGCCTGTTCTGATGTGTAGTTGCGCCAATTTTGAACATCATCTGCGTATCGAAACTCTTTTCCAAAGGTTTGAATTAAATCTTCTTTAATCTGTTCCCAACTAGTGGACTGTAAAGACCAAGTATCGGCCCACGTTTTAGCTCTTCCTTTCAATTGCAATATGGCTTTCATCCGGGCTTCTTGTGGGGATATACCGAATGCAATAATTGTCTCATCAACATTGGCACACCAATCTCTAATATCGTGTGATCTGATATCAGGATCGAAAGGTGGCAGGTAGAAATTACCTCGATCCCTTGATGACGCCGGTGTGACAGATAACGCCGCTGTTACAGCACTTGATGCAGCTTGCTTTGTGATAGAAGTCATTAGACTCATCACTTGTTCCATGGAGAAGGTCGGCTCTGGTTGCGCGGCTGGGTCAGGCCTACGGGGCCTAGATCCTGACGACCTCAACACGGGTGAAGTGTATCCCACCGCTGCTGTCGGCGTTAAATCGCCAGAGTTATTGTCGCGTAGTTCCATGACGTCACCACGGTTAAAAAGACAATGAAACAAGGTTACTATTAAGAGATGTTTATCAGCTCACGTTCAAACACAGAATGCCCCCTTACATTGAATTGAGGGGGTTTTTATAGCAAAAGAAAACAATCAATACAATTCCTTAATAATTCGGAAAGATGTTAAAAACTTTTATATAAATCGATTTGTAAATACAATAAATATAATTTCATAATATTACAACAACACACATAATAAAACTCGTGTCTTTGATTAAATAAATGAACTAAATAAAAATTGATTAAAAATGACTCATGTCGGTACTAACAAAAAAAAACACATTATTACTAAATACAAAATTAATTCATTTTGCGCCCACATGCATTTAGCCGCTATATCGCAGGACACTCAAATCTAGTCTTTGTAATTTATTCAATATTTTGCCTGATTTAGTTGACTGATGCATATTTGCATGAAATGCGTTCTAGAGAACGTCTGACTTAAAAAAAGTCAAGCGAAATTAGAAGTTCGGTAGAGAAATAAGAGCGTAGTTTAAAATGTAAAAAACTACTAATGTTATATCGATGAACTACAACTACAGCACTAGATAAGCTTTGGAAGAAGTTTCGTTTCTTTGGAGAAAGAGAAACTCGAAATCGGACTTCTGTTAGACAAAAGTAAAATCGGAGTATATATTATTAATACATATTATTCATTCAAAAACAATTTGTCTACTTATTTATTAAAATTAGAACACAATGCCAATACGAAAACAGTTCAACTGACGACTGTAACTAACACTGTGCTAACGCCAAGCAGCAGTTGCATTATATTTCAGAGTGACGAGCGCCGGAGAGTGCTTCGTAGTAAAAAATCTGGTGTTACTACTATTTATGGGCAATCGTATCGCTTCCCATTACGCTAGCGGCATGTTCGTCTCATCATTCAGTGGCAATAAAATATATAATTGTAATAATTTAAATTAGTTGTAGAGTCTAAAACAGTAGAATGTATATTCGTTGGAAACTAGGGAATACTTTTTAAAGTTATAATATACAAAGGTATGCAAGATTTTCGCATATTTTTATATCCGCTATTACAATAAGTTCGTGAACAAATCTGTTTATAATGCTTAGTTTTTGGAAACTATACATTTACGTTTTTTTTTAAATATAATAATCTATAAAAAGGATACGTATTAAGTGCGTATACATTTACTAACAGTGAAAATTGTTTAAATTGTTGTACTTTATGTGTTATCTACCTAGCTATACCATTAAATGGCTACGGATATGTCTGATTCTAAAAATCCCACCTTATCTTAATTTTGGGTGGGTTGTTGCGCCTCTGCATACCCCTTCGGGGATAAAAATGCGTGATGTTATGTATGGATGTATGTATGTATCTTAATTTTCCATTTTAATGCTTTTCTGTAATTTAGTATAGTGTTTGTTTAATACACATGATTTTATTAAAATACAGTTTTATAATAAGTACATATTAATTTATGTAGGTACGTTAGTTTGAATTTATGAATTTACCCATTACATTTTGGTTTCATGTGCAATAATACACTTCATTTTTATTTAATAACAATATGTGTATGACATATAATAAAGTTTATACTTTTGTACCAAATCGAAGTTTCATTTCATAACATTTCGACTAGGAACCAAAACAATGACATTAAATAAATATATAATTACAAAAAATCTGTGCTCACTATACAATAGGGTTAATGACTAATATAAAACAAGGGACAGGAATAGAATCTTACCCTCCTCGGTGCAAAACGTCGTTCTATTTTGGAAATGCGCACACGCGTGTGGCGGGCATTCAAAACCAAATTCAATAATATAACAGACGTGTGCTTTGTTCTTAAATATTATTTATTTTTCTGTAAATAAATGCACAGTGTGATATTTTTGAGAATAGTGACAGAAAAACTGTTTGAGAATTAAAATTATTAAAAATTTTACAAAATAAATTGTTTCTTCCGTTTATAAACTAATGGGCTAAGGTTCGGTGAACTTTTAATCTGTAGTACAGCAAAACGTCTAAAAATATGTTGCGGTGAATAACACTGACCGTATTTCCGACTGGTGAATTATAATACTCTAAATTCCAAGTGCGATGATCTACGGAACAGACGTATATTACTTGTAGTGTTTCTAGATGTGATATTACTGTGTTCGAAAGGATTTTCGAAAAGATCCGACGTCTGAAATTATTCATTAAGTATAGTTTGTGAGTGAGTAAATATTCAAATGAGTCGAGGACCAACGATTGTTCGAATGCCGCCCGGTGGCGGCGCCAATGCTCGAGGCTTTAAATGTTGCTGCTGTCGATGTTGCGAGTGTCTCAACATAGGCTATTTAACTACTCAACATGGTCTTATTAAGCTTTGTGAAGCTGTAAGTAATTCCTAAACAATGAAAACATGAAAATTCTTGCATTTAGTTGTAAAATAATGAATGTTTTATCATAGTGCTATTTCAGCATGATTTCAAAAACATACTCATTGACCACTTGGTACCAGTAAAAGTGATTCTGTAAAATATGTTTTGTGTTTTATTAAAAATGATAGAGTCACATTCTTTACTTTTCATACAGGAAAATTGTCTAAGGCCCAAAAAATCTAACTCCACAATTCCCATTAAGTTTCTCCAACATTAGTGGTACAATATAAAGGATTATGGGTATTATGGGAACCCTACGTACATAGATAGATAGATAGTTATTGGTGATTGTTCTCTATCTAATTACATGTATCGATTTATTTCGCTTGATTCTGTTAACAAAAATTACCCTCTGGCAGCGCAACAAAATTTCGATATTGTAGAATTATACAAGTAACGCTAAACTCATTGCTAAAAAACAGTCTCTTGTGTTGATACTATTTAACAAATTTAATTGTTATAATGTAACAACACTTTAACCTTTATCTGTTAGTTTCAATAGTTACTTTTAAAAAAAAATAAAGAATAACTTAATTTGTAAAAATTGTTAAAGGCAAATAAATTTAACATCAACATATCTTCTTGAATAAATATTACCTATACACTAAAATAGTAAAATGTGTAAATAAACAAACAATAAAATACACAATTTACCTTGCGGAGAGAACCATTACTATACCACTGCTCAGTGTATCAGATATAAATTGTTCTATAATGCAACTCATCGTCTTTACTTGTGGGAAGAAGGTATTCAATTACTTTGTCGTATTAACATTTACGTCCAAATTTATTATCGTCATAGAATTGAGCTGACCTATCTATCGTATTGGGTCTATCTTTACGTAGATTGATAGTTCATAACTTACGTCGGTAACGCCCTCTCATTTCCTATATCTGCGCATATTAAGTCCGAAGACGTTTCTTTGTGGCCACTGATGAGCAACTCAGATGTTTTGATTACGTACGTGATATTTTAACTGCTTTAGAATGTATTGTTAGATGTTATTTTAACGATTATTGTACAGATGTTAGGCGGATTGTGCCAGAGTTTGCTGGTAAAGTATGGAATGTCTGCAGCCGGCACTATGGGATCCGCATTCCACGGTTTCCTGACGACGGCATCAGCGTGTCTTTTAACAACTGCACTCCTGATAACATGCTATGTGCTGTCTTCCAAAACTCAGCAACTCATGCGGCAAACTATTTTTGTAAGTGGATATTATTAGTGATAAGTTAAGTGATTAATTAGCGAGATGGCCCTTGTAGATAGTAAAAAGTCATTAAAATTGTTGAAACTTGGTTTGGAATGAGTACGAAATAAGTTTTGCGATGATACCTATTCAGGCGAACACACCCATAACACAGGCCTGCCACTCAACAAATTATAACTTGACTAATAAGGCAATAAAGACGAATTGAGTCTTTTATGCATTTATTTTGTTTTAGTAAAACTTCTTCGTAAAATCTGATCGATCGTCGATCAATTCAGAATAAAAACAATATTGCTTTGGAAAAAAACGAATTCTCAATAAAATATTTCTTTGGAAATTTTAAATAAGTTTGGGTTAGTGAGACCTGTTATAAATATCTTTAGGGGAGGCTTATGTTCATCAGATGATCACATGTGATGATGATAATTATGATGGTTTGTCTTGTTGATATAAATACCGATTTAATTAATTGAAGTAGTTTACATTTTAAATAGTTTTATTCCAATAACTCTATTGACAATAATATAAACTACTCGGTCTACATTGTGAATGAACAAAGAGTTGAACTTTCCCTGCTTCGATAAACCATTCCTGTGTAGATATTATATTGCATCAATAAAGATTAGGGGTCATAATGACTATACATAAAAACAGTATTTCCCCCCAGTGAGTTCATGGTTTTTTCAATAATTATTTATTTCATATATTCGAAAAAGTATTGATATTTCTTATTTCTCATTGTATTGACATATTTTTTCTAAAACCTTCCAGGAATGGCTGTTCAATGCTGTAGCATGTTTCCTATATTTGTCTGCTTCTTCGTGCCTGGGCCTGGCAGTAAACATCTACTTATACCCGCAATATGTTTTAATGCCCATGTACGCGGCATATCCCACGATGACTGCTGTTTATGTAAGTAGAAACTTAAAAAGGATTTTTTTTTAAAGAAATATAAAAGATAATTTAAAAGAATAGATAGATATTCTTATATAGTTTAATACACTGCCTTGTAGTTGTATTTCACGTTACCACGTTCGTATTATGTACGACTGCAGTGTTGAAGTCTCGGGTTCGATCATCGGATCGGGCAAAGTGATATGAGGTCATCTACTCAGTATCAACCCGGAGTCTGAAATTTGTGCCCGATACGGTGACAGGCTCGCCCACTATAACATATTATGACGGACACACACGGTGGGGAGAGCGGGCACATGTTGCGCCTTTGCCTACTCATTCGGGAGTAAAAGGCGTGTAAGTGTGCCTTTATAATATTTTTTTTAAGGATCATTCAGGTCATCAGTCATATGTTCTATCACAATTAGCCACGTCCCGGTAATAGTTATCGATATCTCATCTATCTGTAATATCATATCATATCATGCTCATTCCATCTCTTGATGAGTATAATTTATTGATTTTTTGTTAAGTTCATCGTGCCTATCGAAAAAGTTTTGCCGATTACTATAATTGAAATTCCTGAGGTGAACGTTGAAACATCACAACTTGTTTAATGGCGTTAATTGCTAGTTAATTTCATGACTTCATTATTTTCTAGGTGCGTCTAGTTGTAGACTGCCACTTTGCCAGTAGATACGTTTCTTGGGTTGGGTATAAATTATTGAGACAATTTAATTTCACTTTATTGGAATTATTAAACCAATTTATTTTATTTGCCAGGGTTTGAACCACTATCTATGCAGTGCCTTTGACGCACTACACTAATATCGTCATACAGACATTCGATTCGCACGATTGCATATTGCGTAGTTCTACTCATATGCTAATTGCTATAAAATACGTTTGTGGTGAAGTGTTAATTATCAATAAGTCCGGGAACCAGCCCGACCGGGGTAGTAGGTACTTAGGAAACTAAAAGTTTTTCTCAGAAAACGAACGTGTGAGAATTACGGAAGTCCAAACGCGCAGTGATAAATGTTAAAATGTGAATGGCCTGAATAATAAGCAAGAAATTAATAAAACCTCATAGTATTTTTTTAGCAATTTAATGTTTTCATCTACTATGACCACAAATCTTCAAATGAGTTTGTTATAACCTATCTCAATGATTCCTTTCCCGTAGATAGATGTATTGCACGTTGTAGTTAATTTTTTTTTTTTTCAGTACATCGGCGTGGTTGTGGGAATAATTCACGGAGTAGACGCCTATTTAAGTTATAAGTATTATAAAAATTTAATATACTAATTAGCCTAAATCAGCGGCCTTGTTGGTGTAGTCGTATAGGTTTGATTGCTGTGCTGAGGTCTTGGGTCTTAAATTGTGTCCCGTTACCGATAAATTGCAGTCGGCGCAATCCCCATTTCATGGGACCTAAAATAGTTGACTTCTGTTGTTACACCTCTGTCTACCCTTGAAAAGGGAAAAGGCATGATAATAATGTATTGTATCTACTAATTTCCATAAATATTACATATAAGTAACTGTGCTTTAAATCTTTTCCTTTGAGGAGTGAATAAATTCCAGTAAGTATTAAATATGTAATGAAGCTTATAAAATATATTTAATAAAAAAATATTGGAAAAATAATGCGTTTTATTTACGAGCAATCATGGTTGGTTAATTCTATTATAATTGTGGCTGCACTCATGTGAGCGCCAGCGAGTCGTGCCTGGCACCGGCTCACTCGGCATTGAACATAATAAATATTCCATTTTTGATAACAATAAGCTAATCACGGCTCGCGTTGCTTCCGAAGTCAGAAGGGATTTCTGGAGAGCGCAGTTTAATAGGATGACGGTATGTTATTAGGCACGAAGTTGCCTAATAAAAGTAATGATCTCTTTTATTAAATTTAAAGTTTAATCGTTCAGAACTCTTTTTATAATGTAGACTTATATTAAACTGACATAAAAAATCTGTCCTGAACGAAAGTAGATCAAAATGGTAGTTAAAGTGATACGAGAAGTAACAAATACCTTTTTTTATAGATGTTACTAGCCCATTGCATAAGCTAACGATGATAATATGCAATATAATATTATTATCTAGTTTGTGAGGGGAAATAATATATTTACTAATATTATATCTATTTAATAAATTTTCCTGCAGGTACGCATGAATGATCCAATGCCCTGACGGCTATAATCATTGTCCGGTAGCGTTGTGTCGCGCCGGTGTTTATACAAGTTTATTTATATTTAGAAGAAAAATATATTGGTTTAAATTGGTGGCTAATTTCACCCTGAGAAGAACCAGCGGGGCCTAACAAGGATTCAGAGTAATGGTTTTTCGCGACTTGACATACCTGTGTCGGCAGCAGTGGGTGAAAGATTTTGCTCTGCTCAGAGCCAAGAAGCTACCAGAAGGAAAGGATGTTTAGCACTAAATAGACGTCATAGACATAGAAATGGTCTAGAAGTGAACTCATGTCGACCGACTTTTTTTTGGCAAAGGATATGTCGAAATTCATAAGACATCTACTGAGCAGCCATCTTTTGTAAATGAATGACATCTCCTACGCTCAGCAGACCGGTTGGGTACGAAAAACCTGTTCCACAGGAAACCAGAAAGACGTCAGAAATACCAGACCAGAATGCAGAGCTTACATAGTAATTTTTCGAATTTCTATGCGATTCAATATCTAATGATTCTCTAGATTTTATTAATTTCGTAGCACCAATTATCGTCACAATATTCTTTCTGCTATTTATTTAACTCTGTGTGTCTTGTAATACTTGTAATACTAATATTAAAACCAATTACGCATTCAATTTTTTCTAGATATCCTTAACAAAGGCTAGTAAAATCTAAATTTAACATTTGTACTTAATTATACAAAGGGTACGTCATAAAGATTACGTCTAGCGAATCTAGAACACGTTGCACAAGCGTTGTTGTATGTCGCTGTTATCAGTCATTTAAGAATACTTGAAGTTATATTTTAAAAACGCCATTTATGCATAAAGGCACTGACCGACTAATGAGTTAAAGCCGTGTTGTCGCCGGTAAATATAGTTCGTGTTAAACTACGGTTTATAATGAGGAGCCAGGTTTGGTGGCTCTTCATAACTTGTATGAACTCCGCAATTTGCCATAAGACTTTTTAGCCGATGAGCATCATTAAGCACACGCAAGATTATTGCCATTAACTATTAAAACTGCGATGTTTATGGCATGTAAATGTTGCAAGTATATTTTTCCTAAAAAAAACTATAAAAGGTTATGGGTGGATGGAATTTGAAAATCGATCTGATCTTTCTATTTTAGACTTGTAACCAGCTTTTGCTCGCGGCTTTGCCAGTGTGAACGTGTTTTTATTGGATAAAAGACCCGCTATATATTTACCTGAAAAAAAAGAAGCATTTTTCCTTCCCAACGTTTATAATTATTGTCATACCTAACGTTGAAAACCGTGTGGTGGATTTTGAGTTTATCGCGTGCAGACAGACAGACTTTTGTTTTATAATCAGTAAGGATATATAATACGAAAACATAGGATGAGCGTCCAAATGCATGTAGCTATTAAAAGGCGTTTTTTAAAACTAGTTGTTACCTCGTCATTCTAACCAAGGCACTGTTGTGTAAAACAACCTGCGGTCGAGGCGATTCGTTATCACGTGATCCGAACGTACATACATTCACTCTTGTTTAATGAAAGCGAAATGGACAATCTGTTTCCAATTTTGTGTTGAAAAAATGAAAAAATATTAAATTCTAGTCAACATTAATGCGTGATTAACTAAAAGTTATCAGTAATGATTAACGAGTTGTTGTCGTATTGTAACGCTGTAAAGGGGGCGTTCTGAATTACCATATGTTATGTCGCTGATATTTTTATATCGACAATTTACAGAGATCAGATCTATTGTTAATGCGGCTTCATTAAAAAACTTTTTAGACTATAGGCCAATTT
>NW_023592837.1:0-7590 GCF_014839805.1 Manduca sexta | reverse complement strand
ATCAAAACAAATCAATTTCGTTTTCATTGCATAACAATTTCAATCAGTCAATGCTTTTATCGTGGCCAAGACAAGTATGGCCCTAGACCTGATAGCGAATATATTATGCATATTAAAATATATTACATCCATATACAAGAATCGTCGTGTACATTCTTTGATCGCCGGAATTATAACAGCCTATCTGATTTTTAATTAAGAGGCGACAGTGGAATGAGCTATTATGACAACTTTTACACGAACACCGACAGTGGAATGTTAGATTGAATATCGCGAAGTTCTAAAATTCTTTATCAACAATATTTTTCTTTTTGTTTAAATTATTTTGAGCAATATTGATTGTCTATATCTATTAAGGTTTTAAGGTTCAGATGTCCAAATGAACGTACAGGTAAATTCAAAGTACTGTAGTGTAACTACTGGACATAGTGAGACTTAACATTTCGTGTCTTAGGATGGTGAGCGTAGTGGGATACCTAACAATACCTTGTAATTCAAGGTATTGGATGTTGTTTCTGCTGTTGATGGCCGGTCGTATCGCTTACCATCAGCCGAACAGCGGGCTCGTATTGTCATTAAAATCAAGAAAAAAAAATCTATTTTAATTTGCCTCATGTGAGAACGAACTATGCTGAAAACAAATGTGTATTTAAAGTCTTTAATGCATACAATAGAAGGTTTTCTTACATAGACATTTTTAAAGGCTCCTTTTTTATTATTATGTATATGTAATTTCAATCTCAATTCTTGTTTTACCTTTTATACTTATTTAGCTCTTAATTTGATATTACGGTTAATATTTATCAGTGAAGTATTCCCCTTCTATATATACTATCAATCTTACTACATGTTATAAGTTTATTTGTGGTGTTTGTTTTCCAATTATGGTAAAGTATAAAATAAAAAGACGTCAGTTGGTGCTGCTGCTGTTGATAACGAGATACTAGCTCTTGCGAATTATTTATTTTATAACTGACCGTTATAGTCAATAACGTTTTACAAATAGACATGTCATAGACTAGCAAAATTGCACATAAAAACAGCGCACTATTTATTATAGTCACATACTTGTATAGCCCTAGCAGCTGGCACTGATACGGCCCGAACGTCGACCGCCGCGCCGTGGCCATCTAGTTTATTAGTTTCTAGTCGCCATGACAGTCGAATAAAATGCATTTATTAGTTAAAAATAGGTTAAATATGTAAAATTTGTACATGGTCTAAAAATACAGGAAGGCATTTTATTTATATATATGCGGCGATAGCCTAGTTGGGTGTGGAACGGTCTGCCAAGTGAATGTCCGCAGGTTCAAATCCCAAGGGCACACACCTCTGACTTTTTAAAAATCATGTTTGTATTCTTTGTGAATTTATCGTTCGCTTTAACGGTGAAGGAAAACATCGTGAGGAAACCTGCACATCCGAGAAGTTCTCTATAGGAATTTCGAAGGTGTGTGAAGTCTACCAATTCGCACTAGGCCAGCGTGGTGGACTAAGGCCTAATCCCTCTCAGTAGTAGAGGAGGTCCGTGCTCAGCAGTGGGCAAGTATATAATACGGGGCTGATATTATTATTATTATATTATTATTTTATTTATAAAAATATAAAAATTTAGTAAGCCGACTAGCCGCGACAATGATTGGAGGTTGACTAATGAATGTCGGGCAATTACCTTGCTTTCTTCTTGCCAATATTAGGACAACGTATCTATGGAATAAATACATCTTAGGTTGTAGTAACATATTTGTCATGGTCTCATGTTTCTTTAGTGTATTGTTATTTTCTATTACACATTTGCTCGTTGCGAATCCATTAAGGCGTTTAATAATATTGTTATACGCACCGCATCATTCATGCTTATCAATAAGGTCGTCCCTGTATATTCATGTTTTTCAAGAATAAAGAATGTTCAATTTGCTGTTTCCTTTTGGAATAATATTTGACTAAAGAAAGATGAGAAATCAGTGTATATTTTACAAAGTTGTGAACTACTGATTTCTTATGTTTACGCGAATGTATTGATTAGTCAGATAGATAATGATTTCTTATACGAAGTCTGCAGTCGCTGAACATTCTGAAGGAGGCTCCAATCATTATTTGCGATTAGACAAGCCACAAATCCTTGCCAAAGAACACCGATTCCTGCCTAGGATGATTCGCGAGGCTATTGAAATTAAAAAACACCCAAATTTCAATAGGGAAGATGGTTGGAAGCTTGCACAAGCCTGGGATCCTGTTCTACATTTAATTAAATCGGATCCCAAAAGACCGGCTGCCAGACCTCAAGACACTGTGAGCTCATTCTGCGTAGATCGGACCGTCCACAGATAAAAATTTTAAAAGTTGTATATTTGAAAAATGTAGGTAGTTTTGTAACTTTGACTTTACGGATGAACAACACCTCAGTCCCCCGTGACCACGAAGGCTGCAAAGTCTTCGAAACGTCGGGAGAAAATAATAATATAAAAC
Source organism: Manduca sexta (assembly GCF_014839805.1). Taxonomy (NCBI): domain Eukaryota; kingdom Metazoa; phylum Arthropoda; class Insecta; order Lepidoptera; family Sphingidae; genus Manduca; species Manduca sexta. The sequence continues at coordinate 5,121 of NW_023592837.1, read as the reverse complement.
CGCGATAAAATCCGTTTAAATAGTTTTTATTTCAATAGTCAGATAGATATTGTATATTTGACTTTTCGGACGACAAACACCTCAGCTCCCTGACCATGAAGGCTGCGAAGTCTTCGAAACGTCAAAAGAATATTATAATATAAAACAACCAAACCCGAAAAACAGTCACTAGTCAAATATTCCATATCGAATATCTTGAAATTACAATCGTAAAAATACAGTCGCGTCAAATCAAATCATAATTTTTTCTATAAATATTCCACAAAACGTTAGCAAAGTAATTCGACAGAGAATTAACGTGTAGTCGAAATGCATTGGAAAACTATAATACTTCTGGGTTTCATGATGATCGTCGCCGCTTATGGCGGTGGAGCATCTACCTTTAGGGGTAAGTATCAATATTTAAATTACAAGTATCACAAAAATAATTTCAGCATGAATTAATGTAACCGAAGACGGCCCGGTTCCTAATGAGGCCCACCCTTCATATTTTTTTGTGTTATAAAGCAATAACATACTACAATTTTTATTCGTTATTATAACATTTTATAATACGTAGAGATATGCAATTTAATCATAGGTTTTCTTTATTTTCATGAAATGATTTTATGAAGATTATAAAATAGTTAATCCAATGGATCCGGTACCTTAAAATAAAATTATATAAGGTTTGTATATGTTTGCTTATTGTGTATTAAACTGCAGTTTATGGAAAAATATTTCTCAAAAAAAATTCTTCCAATGAGAACCACTTCCCTCCTGTAAACGGGGAAATTTCTTTACTCCACGCAACGTGCTTTGAGTAATCTTGTCAATTTAATAGTTACTGCGGTTTCCACCATCCACAGAACAGTACGGGCTGATGATACCATGCTCCAATAATAACTCTAGCTCTCGACCCTTCGTTAAAGTGGAGAAATGGTTATTTTTGAAATTCTCACGTATGAAGGACGCGGGCTCTATTTCTATAAATCCTTTTTAAAGAAATCAAAATTTCCAAGACCTGACCTATCGTAAGACACGACTCGCTCCCATCTCATGTGGTTTTTAAGTAAAAGATAAATAAATGAAAATAAAATACTATTTACTTAGTATATACACAAATCATTAGCTAATTGTTTTATTTAAATAAATCAGCTGCGCAGAATATTAAAGAAATCTTTTCTGCTAGTTAGCAGAATTATTCATTTGAATAGGATCTGGCTTTAGAGGTGAAAAACAAAAACGTCATGTTTGTCATAAGAATAATATTTCGGTTGTAATTTGTTTGATCCTGAATTATTACACACACACACACACACATGGTACCACAACTATATCCCATAGGTATAGGCAGAGACTATGGAGTGCCACATTGCATGATTCTGTCATACTTCTCTCGCTTCGTCTACCTTTATCAATCTTTTCATGCATTCCCGTCGATTCAGAATACTTTGGACCTGGCGTAAAAATATCAAACATCTGACATTCGAAGGGTCGGTGCGGTCGACCCCTACCTGCTCTTCCAGAATTATTAGTTTTTTAAATTAATATTTTCTTTTCAGATAAACGCTTCATCCGCCATTTCGCTAGCACCTATAAACGCTCAGTAAAAGCATAGACCTATTTTTCTGCTGTTTTGTTTGAATCAATAAATAATGTAAACAAAATGAAATATATAGAAGAAAAAACATTTTAAAACTTCAAATTAACTCTGAATTATAATATTCTGTTATTACTTATTATATTACAATTATTATAATACAAGGACTTGATTTTCATTGTCTATATGTTTTCATGACTATTTTTATTCCCAACATTATTATGCTAAGGTAAATACTATATTATAATCTATACCTCATATATAAAGTTGAAAAGTTTGTTTGAACGCGCTAATCTCAGAAAATACTTAACCGATTTTGATTTTTTTTTTCACAATAAACACTATTATTTGAGATCGTTTTTTATATTTCATGTAATAAAATAGATTTAGATGTAACCCTTTTCAAACTTGATTTGTAGCTTATGTGTAAATATTTGCTAGATGGTAAATGAGGTCTCAAATTAATTTACCCCAATTTTCACTACGATGCAATTTCTGGTTCCCACTTGTACTGCGTTTCCGTTAGGTATAGCATTTGTATTTCATTTCATTTACCATTATATACAATAAACAATCATGGCAGGGGAAAATAAATCAAACTATTCTGCCCTATAAGCTGTTTCTTTCTGCCGTACCAGGCGAAAAGCAAATATTATTTGCAATCAAACTATTTGGTCCTATAAGCTAAGGTTTCTCTACCGTACCAGGAAAAAGGCACCCGACGCGTTGATAGCAATCTATTTGGAACATATTAAGAAACACGCACATGCAATCCATTTTAGTGAGTTTGGATGTATGTGGCCTACTTGCTTTTGAGAGCATGTTAATCAGACTAAATAATTTATTTTTAATCCACTGAGTAAGGCTGGGGTTGCTCGCGGTAGGTAGTTTGCATCCGCCCGTATTACGAGTGATATACACAAGTTGTAAAACGCATAATGGCTGACGTAAATGTATCACGACCCTTGTTTAGCCTGTGTATATCTGATTCCAACAGGCCGGCATAATTGTGTCGACTGTCGAGGGGTAATCATCGCGTCAGTCGAATTTCTATTGGAACCAACTCCATTTACCAAAAGGTGTAGCGGGGTCACTTTGTCACGGCCCAATAAAAAATATCCAATGTCTTTTATGACGAATTTAGTTGGCACCATCTCATGCAGTATTATGTAATTCATAATTCTATGCACATATAATTTTGATTTTAAAACAAGTGATTCTAATAAAATAGGACAGATCATACACCATGGGAGTAACATACATATAACATTGTAAACAACCAGTGAATTTGTGCAATTTGGAATTAAAAGGTCCTAATAAAAATAAAACATTATACAGAGAACAAAAAGGACCTTGGTGTACGACAATCGGCCGAACGAGCGGCGACCGCGGTGTTTTGCGAAATAACACTTAACTGCAGTGCGTATCTAAGCCTATTTCGCATTGGCACATCGTAACCGCCGCGTTCGTATTCGAACGCTCTAATTGGCATTCAAACGAATATACAGAAACCGATTAATAAATATTACAGGTGCTTATTAAAAATTATACCTCCTTCTAAAACCACTAAAAACCAAAAAATATTTAATATTATTTATGTACTGGCTATCAATTGTGGAGTCGATGATGAATTAAAATTACGGGAAATGACCATACGGGAAGCACCAGCTTTCAAATAAAAATATAATCATCAAAATTTCACCTATTGGTTCACCCTGTCAAAAGTCAGTACTTTTGACAAACAACGCTTCCTTACCTCAGTAGGTAAGAAACATAAAAACAGTGGAATTGAGAAACTCCTACGTTATTTTAAGTCGTTTAAATATTTATTTAAATTAAAATACTCTGTTAAAAATATAGTAGGATGGACATCGTGCCTGAGGCGTTTTCAAATGAAATATTGCTCATTTAATTCACACGAGGATTGAATTAATCTTCGAATGCAATGCAATGAATCGATTTGTGGCATTTTGAATGTCTTAAATATTTATTTAATTAATTAGGCATAGCTACGTTCGGGTCAAACCTCGGGTTGCTTCGGGAATTCAGTGCCATTGGCTCCTGATGATGCGACATGCGCGCTCAGCCAATAAGAGCGTGTGAACTCATGAGGTAATGCGAGAGCATTCAAAATTCAGAGTCGGGGTCGGAGTGAAAAATGGCGTGGCACGCTATACATAAGAAGCGTGTCATGTTATTGATATAATAATTTACTTTTGCAAATTAACACATTTATAATTTTTGTATCTGTGCAAAAGTTCATTTTATTATATATATAAATACGATTATATTACTATAAGTGAGATAAGACCAATCCTGAAAGACGTCTTTGCACATAAATATTATACAATCTTTTGAATATCCATTATTTTTTTATTGGCATTGATATATTTATGAAACGTTGTATAATAAATAATAATTTATCTATCATCATACTTGAGTTAGCATCTCACAAATGACTCTGAAATACGTATGCTCATTGCAAACTACTTTGCAATTTTTGGATCTCTATTTCAAAATACATGTTTCACCTTTGCAATATATGGAATGCGCATTAATAACAAAAAGTAAATAAAATGGAATGTTCTATTTAATTTTTTCAACACTGATTTTGCAGCAGCGTATACTTTTGTACATGCGCTTCCTTACCAGAAAAATTATGCTGGTATCGATTTAAGAGAAAATTAATTCAGGGTCAATTATATTTCACATATCTGTTTCAAATTCAAAAGTGTCGTGACGATCTGCGAAACGTAAGGCAAGAAATGGATGCGACAGGTCATAGACAGAGTAAAATGACGCATGATGGGGGAGGCCTTTTTCAGCAGTGGACAGAGATATAGGCTGATGATGATGATGTAATCTCACTTATTAATATTAATATTTCCAACTCCTCCCTATCTTTGATTTTGATTAATTTCGTTGGATAATGACATATTAGTTTTCCTGAGACTCGCCGAGCTTCACTGCTCGGTGTCATAAAATGCGTGCCACTGCTGATCCTGGCTTACAGGAGTTGTAGTGGTGGTGTGAAGACGGGAAAGTCTCTTATCACGTACGAACTGTTCCGCCTAAACTGTCACATTAATGCTGATAAAGATACCTTCGTGTCTCTAGATATTTTGTCATTGTTAAATACACGTGTTTCCCAAAACATTTCGCAATAACAAAAATTAGATGAAATACAATCACTTTAGTAATACAAAATCTAAACGTTAAATTAATAAATACTCGAAACCAATGGCCGGAACAATTGCCTAAATCGATGCGCTTGCGCTCGTCTTGCCTAATCATATAGAGATGGGCGATGTTTAAAACATGTAATTGACAGAATGATTTATAAGCATCCAATATCTAAAAATCAAGACCGAATTACGAAACAAGATGTGGAAGTAATGGATCATTTACAGCGCAAGATTGCAAGGATTTGACGTCAAAACCAGTTACTGTTTATGTGAATTTTCGAAATCTTACGTAGGATATTACGGTAATATACTATGGTAAACAAGGCCTTATAATTTACTTTATTTATTTATTCG
>NW_023592836.1:0-13821 GCF_014839805.1 Manduca sexta | reverse complement strand
ATGCATTTTTACTATTTGTAGGGAGTTCATTGATCTCTTTAATAAAAAAAACATGGGGGCGAGAATCAATAAACTTTCTGGAGGCGGTTTGGAATGCCACATCGGAGTCGAATTTTTTTCCTTGTAAAAGTTATTGAATTTACTGAAATAATGGTAATTGTTGGAGCAAGGTCCGGAGAGAGTACGGCGGATGTCGCAGACATTTCAATTGCAACTCCTCTAGTTTAGTGGCTGTCTGTTGTGCAGTGTGTGGTCTAGCCTTGTCCTGAAGCAGCAATGGCCTACAGCGATTGACCAGCCTCCTTTTGACAGCTAGTTTGCCCATCATGGTTTGCAGTTGCTGATAATAGATATCTGCCATAGTCGTTTGGCCAGATTTTAGAAAGCGTTAGTGAACGACACCAGCACTAGTCCACCAAACACTCAAAACTCATCTTCTTTGAATCAATTTTCGCTTGGAGCAGGATTTGGATGGTTCTCTAGGATCCAGCCATTATGAAGAACTTTTCATTACAGGTAATCATTCGATTACAAATCCTATAATGATAGTGTCGGTTGAGCAATGTAACGCAGCATTCGACGCGATTTTGCTGATTTGATTTACTCAATCTATGAGGTACCTTTCAAGCTATTTTGCTTCAAAAAGATTAAAATACTTTTATCGCTCACACCTAACCCTGCAGCTAACTCTAAAGTGGTTTGCAATGGATCCGCTTCCATAATAACTTTTAATTCCTCAGTATTCACTTTCGCTTCCGAAAAAGAAAGCCGTCTACGGGGCTTATTCTGAATGTCGAAATTTCCAGAAAGAAAACGTTGGAACCAAAAAGGTACCGTGTTTTCTTTTACGACACCAGCTCCATACTCATCGTCAATACCTTATAATAACAATAATGTTTCTGAAGAAACAAAAGATCTCCAATAATTATCGAACGTACGATGAACGTGATAAGGAAATATTGACCAAAGTTAATTTTCTCTATAATATTTAGTTGAAGAAAACAATTATTATTACCTATTTATTTATTGTATTTGTTTCATTTATTTTATAAATTGTATTTATATTATTTGTTTTATTTAATTATTAATATTGCTTAAATAGCTTTTAAAGCTAGTTGTTATGATTCGATTATGATTTTTTTTAAGAATTTCATTTTTAAGTTATTTCTTCGAAGATTCCAAAGCAAAAGAAGCTGATTCCGAGAACGCCGTTCAAAAGGAATAAAGATGTTCAGAAGATTAATGAGAAAGAAAAAGTCTATAATATAGTAGAGTTAAAAATCAATGAGAGGTTGAATCATAAAAGTAAAGGATTACTCATTTTTATATTTTTAAATTGTTTTTATTGCTTACCATTTAATGTAAGAGAGATTTATACAAAGGAATATACAGTAGAGTAATAAAAGTTAATTTAATATAATAATTTTGTAGTCAAAAAGAGTGTTCCTAATAAAAATATTAGTTTTTAACTTTTTAAAAGTCTTTTATTTCAACTTCTACCATAATTACAGCATTTTATTGACGTTTAAGTTTAGTCTGTTCCATTGCTTACAGCATTTTAAAATAGAGAGTATGCTAATTACAACGTTTATGCTTTCCCAAAAAACGTGACAAAATGAATCTTTCATACTTTGTCTAATATGGTTACAGCGTTTTGAAGGTCTCAAAAAAAAGTACTATTTGCTGTAACCCATATTAAATCTTGTCCAGGGAACTTTAGATGAAAGAGCTAATGACCATATTATAGCTGAGCACAAACTGCACAACTTTGTTAAAAACCGCAAACTTGTAGGTGTAACGGTTCACGAGTTATGATTTTTTTTCCTAAAATTTCAAGTTTTTTGGCTCTGGTGTAAAGTTCATACTTTCAGGGTTACAGCGTTTATGCTTTCTAGCGTCGATATATAGCCTATAGCACTCCACGAACAAAGGGCTATCCAACGCAAAAAGAATTTTTCAGTTTGGACCGGTAGTTCCTGAGATTAGCGCGTTCAAACAAACAAACAAACAAACAAACAAACTCTTCAGCTTTATATAATAGTATAGATTAGATTTTTTTATTGTAATGTTTTGTGATTTACAAAGACCTTCAAGCATTGGAGGGGATGGAGGCACCTTACTATGAAACTGACGGTTGTTAAAGTTGCAGCACCAACTGTCGTTTCATAGTAGTTTAGTGTTTTAAGTAACTATTACAACGTCTGCGCGGTGCCTAAACGTCTATTATACATTAATGATTCCTATTGACCCAGTTCTTTCACCCTAAGTAATCTAAAAATGCATTGTAATCTAAGTTCAAGCAGTTTCCTTCGTGCATCTTGTAAAACCAGGTTAACTAAGTATTTTAATGCGTTTCACTATTATAATAATAGGTAAGTGCATGTGATTTTCCAGTGAAATTGTAAGTTCTACAATTTCAAGAAATGAATGAGAGGATAGCGGTAAATAACTGAAATTGATTAACGTTTAGACAATATTAATATTATTAGTATAATGCAAATTTATAATGAATAAAGTAAGCTGCAAAATACCGACGTATTCAAGCAATAAACATATATTATTGGAATACATCCGAAAACTCGGAACCAAATTCTATGCGGTCAATTCTTGCCTTCTCCAACGTCGTGCATTATTCAGACCAATATCGCGCCTGAATTCAGTTGTTATGACTGCACCGGACGCTGCACCCCCCCCCCCACGTCTCTTCACTCCCCTCCCTTCCCTCCACTCGTTCCTCGCGCGCATACATTAAAACCTTCCTAATTTCGCTAAAACTTTGCCTCCGTCCGCTTCGATTGTACGCATGGCTGGCTCTTTACGCACTCTTAGCCAAATTAATTTTATTAAAATATCGAAGCGACACCATAATGGACTCTATGTCAAGTGATATAAGCTCCAAGTTCCCTTGAGAAGACGTTTTATGGTCTTCGCTGTATAATGCGAGATGATGGAAATTAAAATCACCAGTTTTTTCATATCGTTTATTTTATCCAGTATACGATTTTCCATAAACACATTGCGATGAATATATGGATTCTGTACATTATATCAAAGTAAAACAATAAAATGTATATTAATAATGTAAATATATATTATGATCTATGTATGTATAGTTGGGTGTATTGGCACCGTCGCGCGACACTCACTGTCCGGACGCCAGCCACGAGTGTCCGTCGTACGAGAGCGACACCACCACGCGCCACAAACGCACAACTCACGCACAACTCCCGCACCACTCCCGCACCACTCCCGCACGAGCCACGCAGCGCCGGATACATTCGCTTTTATGGCTCATTAAAGCGGAAAAATATTCCCTTAAGATTCATACGTTTGAAAGGCGTCGTTTCGCCCGAAGCCTTTTGATATAAAACATTGTAGAAAAGTAATAACGGGATTATAAGTACATGCGCCTTTGTGTGCTCTCGGCGGCTTAACCGTTTGATCTGTATGCTAAAAATGTAAGATTAAACATTAACTTTTCGGCTAAAAGGTCGTAAAGGATTGAAAGCCCTTTCTGTTTATGTTTATTAACAGTACAGTTTGTATGTTAAGGCTTCGGGAATTTTAATGTTTTTGTGCGGCTTCATTGGGAGTAGCTTTACTAAGGATTAAATTTGAAAATTTGAAAGTTAGACAACAAAGTTGAAACTCGTAAAACGCGGCACTGTGTAATTTATCCGTACGAGTTTAAAAACTCATGACGGTCTAAGTTGTGAGTGGCGTTTGTGTGACGTGGTAGTGGCGTGTCGTGCGCGTCGGAGGTGCGGGGGCCGTCAGGCCGCGTCACAAACGTCCGCTACACATATAAACTATTTACAATTGCGTTACCTACGGGATACGACAGCGTCGCTGGAGAGAATGTGTTGAAGAAGAAAGGAAGGGTGCTAAGCGGCTCTTAACTAGCTACTTCGAATTCCGCAATGGACGGATGGTTCCTCCACGATCCAGGTACGTCAAATTAAACTTTCAATTTTAAACATTTTATACAACTTTTTTTGATGTCGCGCGCGGAGTCCGCGCGAGTACCGAGGCCGCGCCGACTCCCCGCGCGCGCTCACAATTGACCCGCACATACAAAAATACATTTCGACTATGACCTAACTAACTAAACTAAGTTACTGATTTTTTTAAATCCTCTTCATTGACAATAATCAACTTCGGCTCGTCCCGCGACGCGCCTGCGCCCCTCCCGCACGCACCCCGACGCCCTCTCCTCACCCCCCTACAGGAGGCTCACAATTCTAACAACAACGACACGGGCCTCTCAGCGGCATGCACGCCCTTCACAAACTCTGTTATAGTTTCATTTAACTTCGCAGTATCTTTTTCAATAACAAAAAGTTTTGGGACGCGTACACCCTTCGTAAGGACACAAATAGATCTATTTTATATAACGTCAACATAGCCATGTCTGTTCAATAAAGTAGGCAGAGATACATTCAATGAATACCCATTGTTAATAGCATTCTAACAAACAAAAACTATGTGTTTTTAATCCGAATCAAAATACAAGAGACGTCCTGAAGTAGTATTTATGTCGAGTATACTTATTCAAAGATTTCCATCTAATAGACATGACTCGTTACTCTTCCGCCGACTTCTACATAGATAAATTTAAAGACTTACCCCCTTATTCAAAAACGTTTTTTATCTAAGGCCGAAGTAAAGCTGTGATAACAGTGCCCAACGGCACTGAGAAATAGACATAGGGCCGTTGTGATTGGTTATTATTGTTGTATTTCAATATTTGCCAATGACAACGGCCCTACGTCTACGCACTGCGAAGACTGCCATGCCGTCAGCACTGAGAAACAGACTTGTTATCACAGCCTTACTCAGTCGTTAGATAAAAAACGTCTATGAATAAGGGGGTTAAAATATAAAGATAGGAATATGACATTGAACCGCATGCCGCTGCGAGTGCCCGCTGAGTGATGAGTAACTACACGACAGTGAGACAACGCGATACACTATGACGTCACTACACACGCACCGTTACATATACTTAGCCTACTCGTGTTGCAAAAATTGTGGTAGCGCTCATGCGCAGTGGGCGCGCACTTATATCGCGTCTTAGTATTTAAAAATGAATTCAATTTGAGTGGAATACAATATATTTTTCTTTATCTGAAAACCAGTAAGTGAATGTACTCTACTATAAGTAGTAGCTGTAGGCAGATATAATGTCGACTATTATATTTCCCGATGATTGTCACAATTGTGTTCAACTTTACTGGTAATATATGACACAGAAGATTAAGACCATTATTCGTGCTATTTTGAAGTACTAATCAGGTTTCCATGCGTAAACGGATATCAATTTACCAAGTTAACGTTACGCCACATTATAATATTCATACGACTAGAAAAACAAACGTGAAATTTAATTTGCTGCTGACTATAGCAATCATTGATTGTTTGCTGACTTTTTATCAATGAAGTAATAATGCACACATATACAAATGTTACACGCACAAGCTCGACAAATCAAGCCACAATATCTAGACGTGCATATTATAATGGTTTTACCGCTAGTCATCAGAACAACCAAATTACTCAGCAACTGCTTAGTTACTTAACAACCAGAAAGTCATTGAGCGACCAAACTGCAGCCGGAGTCTGCGCGCCCACTGACGCACACAATTGACATATAACACGACGCGTGCGCCGCTGAAGCCCTCGCGTGTGTCGGTTACGATTAATTTGACATCTATATAAAATATATGTTTACAACTATATCGCTAGCTCGCTCTCCGCAACCCGGGGAACCGTCGCCCTGTATACTACATTAAAAATATTTTCGCAATAATATGTCATAATAGCACCTAATTTACATTGCATTAGCTATTCCAAAGATTTAAGTACGCACTGCGTCTTATAGCGTCTCCTGCATAAGTACGCATAATAATCTTTATTCTATTATTTTAATGTAAATAAGATTTTGCTTTAAATCTTCCCTTTGTGTTAATGAACCAAAGCGATTTTAATAGTATTGTACTTTTTGTTTTCGTTGTCTGTTCACTCAATCGTTGTATGAATTGTCTTTGAAATTTGAATAACTGATTGAATCGGATGAACCAATTTTCATTTTAAATGTCTTTAGAACACAATTCGTTCAATTTGTACCGAATTTTAGCTTTGAATAAATATTTCTCACTTAGAGAAAACAAAACTTTATTTTCCTCTCCGTTCTCCTGTCCGAACGGACAAGTTTAGACTCGCGGGTAGTTATCGGACCGATGAAACTGTTCGAAGTGGCGCGTCGCATAGAAAACACGTTCCGAAACTAGTCCACGACTCAGCGAGACAGTTCCCCGAGCTTCACCCACACACGCATCACACATACCTTTGGTGTTCATTGCACTACTCCGCTCACACAACTAAACACTTACCGAACACTCGTATAAGATTTATAATTAATTATCAACAATTTGGCACATCCGCTTCCTGTTTATATTACACGTTACACGACAATGAGAAGGGATACGAACGTAGGACGAGAGTCGCGTCGCGCTGCGCCACTATGTACAAAGCCTTACAACTAGGGGGATAGCAGAGAAGTAAGAGTGGGAAAAGTGGAGTGCGTTACTGAGAGATGTTCGGCAAATAAAGTCTCCAATACATGATATTTATGACATCATTTCCTTTAATATTTCATAGTTAATGATAACTTAGGTTTTCCTAGACTAGTTGAGTTCAAGTACTAGGTATCAAAGGTGAATACCATTGTTTCCCGTGTTTAACGAGAGTTTTTATTGGAAATTTAATCGATTGTACTCGATAACACATCTAAATTTAAGGTTTTTATGATATTATGAAATTGTATTCATAATATCATGTTTAGTTACCATTTCCCAAAAATATCTCGATCACGCACACCGAAAGAAGCAAAAGGAACAACAATCATATAATATGTAAACTTTAACAAGTGCTCAGTAGCAGAGACTTAGTCTAACGTCACATTACATGCAACTTCAGCTTCGAGAAAAGGACACAGAAAGTTCTACAAAGTGGACAAAGTTCACAGTCAAAGAAACATTTGACGCAAATCGGACTCGCCTTTAGGAACGGTCATGTTCAATAGAAATCGTTGTCTTTGATTGAAGTGCATTTTAGAGTGTTCGGAGCACATTATTGCAACACTTCTGATAATTTTTGCAACACGCTTGCTACAAAGCCAATACGCACAATCCAGGCTAAGATTGCATTGGCAACCGTACAAAATGGACAAAGTTAGGCCATTCTAAACCTTAAACTAGTGCATTTTATGTAGCAATGGTATTGGACAGTCTACACCGATTTTCATGTTTGTTATGACTGTGAAATAAGGAAAAAGAGAGGATAAGACAATTTGTTGACGCAGCGCGGGACGCGACGGTGAGTATACTAGGAGTAACAAATTATTAGTAACGATACACAGTACGCACTACGAAGACTAATGTAAGGAAAGTCGGCCGCGAGACCGAGTGTCGGCCCACTGTCGGACAAGTGTTGGACGGGTGTTGGACAAAATGTTGGACAAAAATGATATGCCCAAATTATTTAGTCGACAAATCATTTACATGTTCTTAATTTGAATTTGTTTCCTCATTGATGTTAATGTAAAAATACCGCTTTTATTATAAGGAAGCAATCAAGTTATATTAAAACTCAATAAAGTTACTGTCCGGAAAATAAATTACGTAATTTGACCGCTGTGCGATATTTTTGTTTGAGTATAATTAAAATATTACCAATTTCGAATCCATGAAAGGACATTTAGTTTACGACATTGTAACACCGGATGAAATAGAAAATAGGGTTTCTGCACTCTATAGCGACACTTGACCGACAGCACTTAGCACATATCACTCTCATTACACGACCGAATAGTCCACCAACAGGTGATGAGATCGCTCTTCGACAGTTCACCAAAGCACGGTGATGAGCGCGATGATGGTGATGACGGGGTGATGAGTCGAGGCCGCGTCGTGCAGCGCGCGGACGGTGTGTCGCGCGGGCGCGGGGGACGGGTGCGCCCCGCGGCGGGGGAACACCGCCACCGCGCCGCCGCTACCGCCCACCGCCACGCACCACACCTGGTGAACAAAACTTTGGCTACACACTAATTGAAGCTAAATTTAAAACTAAACGTCATCGATCAGACATAATATCGGTCTGACAGGAAATGTTCCAACCGTTTTTATCTGACGTTGTTAGGTCCAAATAAGATCTCAATGGGTGCGCACCTCGTCCGGGTCCCTGACGTGCAGCGCGGCGCGCCAGCAGTGCTGCGCGAGGTCGGGCGCGAGCGCGGCGCGCGCCACGCTGCCGTCGGGCAACACCCACGCCACGCGCACGCCGCGCCCGCACGCGCCGCACTCCAGCCGCCAGCCGCCGCCGCGCCTGTCTCCGCGCTCAGCGCCGTCGCCGTCGCGCCGCCTGCCACACAGCGCACTGTACGAGTCTGCCCCGGTAGCTGGCAAGATATGTATATCTACTCGGATAGCGACCTCCGCAACCAACATGCAAAACCCGCCGTAATTGCTCACGTGTCACGTTTTAGGATCATCCTGTTCAAATAGACCGGCATAATTGTTTCGACTTGTGAGGGGTAATTATATCTCCTTATTCGACACACTATGTGAGCTCTACTCCATTGACTATGAGGTACAGTAGGGTCATTTTGCTGTGCTCCTATAAAAAAATATACGATCAACATGGTGTAGGCGGCAATCTACTTGCGTAGATATCGTCGATTTGTCTACTTCTACCGCCAGACTAGTATATATATTATGTATTTAATATTTTAGGATGATGACGCGCTATACAGTGTTGTGTAATCCGAGGTTCTAGAAAATTCCCTTTCTATTTAGAGACTTTGTCCCCTCCTCGCCTCTGACTCTTGTCTTCTCACTAAAAAGCTAAACTATGTATGTCTGAGAAAAAAGTTTACTACAATGAGAGCGCTCCAAAGCGTTGTCATTTCGCAACAGCGATTATCGAGCACTTAGCTTAAAGTGTAGTCGTACAAGTGATTCCTCTCAGCTGACTGGTTGATGCATTCAAAGTGATTTCTTCAGCCGTGTGCGATTTAATAAGCGTCCCTTATCCCTGGCTCGTGATTTTCCGCGCGACTGTCCACGATACAAAGAGAAGCCTTGTACCGGCTGTGTGCGCGAGCGGAATTTTTATATTTGAATAAAATACGCGAAATTCGACTCATATGAGTCAATGAAGTCCTACAAATAGTATCAACACGAGCTACAACTTGCGATTTCAAAGATTTTGGTTGCAACTCCCGCGGCAGTCCGCCGTAGCGTTGACACTCGGCCGTTTTACACACTTGTGCATCTATTCACTATTGTGCAAAAATTGAACGATTTAGTACGTAATATTGACTTAATTAACATGTCAACCGTATGTGCAGCCTGTAAAGTTACAATTAAAGGAGTTAACTGCATGAAATGCACGAAATGTGATGGAGTATATGACCTGCCTTGTTTAAATTTATCGAAAGACAGTTATGGTAAGCTATCACATGCATATAAAATTAACTGGCTGTGTCCAACCTGCACCTGTTCTCAACCTAAGAGGGACAATACTCTGACGCCGGTACGCCCATCGCCCATAGTTCAAGACAACACAATGATGTCAAATGTTAATACATCCCGAGGCAGTAAAGTAAAACTGCTGGCCATAAGGAACCCCAAAGTGTAGACATGTCGCTCCTCCTAACAGAGATTCGTCAACTCCGACAGGAATTGAGTGAAATAAAACAACAGAATACGGAGATAGGACTACTAAGACAAGAGGTTATAGAGCTCAGAGAACAACTGTCCAATCTTACGACCAATATGTCTCATGAACACTTAAACCAAATCCAGTCTGCAAACAGTGAAATAAATCAGCTTAAAAGTACAGTATCTCAATTAGAAGATCAAATAAATACTCAGGCGCAGCTGTCAATGTCTAATGAGTTAGAGATTATTGGAATCCCCGAAAACGTAAATGAAAACCTTCACCATATTGCCTTAACTATATCCCAAAAAATTGGTATACCACTAAAGGATGAGGATCTGGAGGATGTTACTCGAATAGGACCAAGAAAAGCTATAAGTAGTTCGGATATAAAGCCACGACCGATTATTGTCAAACTACTACGTAAACAAAAGAGAGATGAAATTATTAAATCGGCCAAAGCCAGACGTAACCTTACAACAGAAGACATTGTTACTGGAAAACCGCAAAAAATGTACCTTAACGAACGACTAACTAAGCATAATCGCTTGTTATTTCGTGAAGCTCGCCTCCGGGCTTCGATGCATAAGTTTCGTTACTGCTGGGTCCGGAATGGAGGTATTTATATTCGCGAAAATGATAACAAACCGGGAATCAGAATTTCATCGGCACAGGATTTGGACTTCAAGATTGGTCAACCTATGGATGCAGCCACAAAGCATTAAACTTATCCTTTTTAAATACTACTTTCCAAACTGTAACACCATATTGCCTTATATCACTGTTCCCTATTTTGTGTTTAGTATGATATTGTATAAAATTGTTACTCACCCCCAAATATTAATACACACGATTAATAATAATAATAATACAGAAATAAATAAAACAAAAACATGCTCTAAGCAAGAATACATACACAGACACACACACATACATACACATTACATATTCACACAAATGCGTCATCTGTCACTCAAGTATGAGTCTAACATAACAAGACTCTCTATCTTTTCCCCAATGCTACCCCAAGGTTTTATCCTAAGTCGGGACTCTCAAGTGCAAACTTCTAAAACCTATCATATGTTCAGCTTGTAGTAAGAATACACACTCGCAATGGATTACTTAACAGATACAGACAACATACTGCAAATTAATTGTGATGTACTTGATAGTCTCGAAAAATGCAAATTATCTTTGGACCCGAGGTATAACTTTAAGATCCTCACTTTTAACATAAGAAGTGTTCATAAAAACTTCGATGATTTTTTGGTGGCTTTGGAAAGACTGCAAGTCAATTTCGATGCCATTATTTTAACAGAATGTTGGCTTAATGAAAATACACCCATACCGCAAATTAACGGATATAATAACTATCGCACAAATACATTCATAAATAAGTGTGGTGGCGTTATCGTCTATATCTGGAACACATGGAGTGCTACTGTTACAGAACCCCCATTAGCAGATTGTAACTGCCTGGAGGTAAACTTAAGTCAAGATATAACTCTTTTGGGATTTACCGTTCACCATCTTTTGTATGTGTAGACAATTATTTAAACACCTTAGCTCAATTTCTCTATAAAACTAGTTATAAAAACATGTAATTATTGCTGGTGATATAAATTTAGATATCTGTGGCTACCCCCTTAGTAGTCAATGTGCCGAATACCTATGCCTGCTAACTGAACATCAGTTGCTTCCCGCGATAACAAAGCCAACCAGAGGAAACGCCTGTTTAGATCACATATTTGTCAAAAACGGATTATCTGGTGTTGGCCTCATAGCCCATGCAGCCATCACCGACCACAATTTATGTATGTTTGCCATTCCTTCCGTAAATAAAAGATAAGAACACGTCTTAAGTCAAAACAGATTATCGAGCTGTGGCTGAAGCTCTCAAGTCGGTGGACTGGGCGGTTGTATTTAACAGCGACAATGCTGACTCGGCCGCAGCTCACTTCACTAATATCCTACATAAAGCTATTGAGGAGAATACGAAGGAAATTTTAATCCCACGATCAAAATTTCACCTCAAGCCTTGGATAACTCCAGGTATTATAAGATGCCAGAAACACCGCGACTCCCTTCATCTTCAAGCTAGAAAAACCCTACCTAATTCTATACTTCAAATATCATACAAACGCTATCGCAATTTTTTACATGAATTACTTCTAAGACTTAAATCCAACTATGAAAGCCAACAACTAACGGGAAACTTAAAAAACTCAAAAAAACTTTGGCAAACTGTTAAAGACATTTGTAGCTTTCCAAAGCCGCAGAATGATTCCACAGATTTAATAAACACTAAAGAACCCTGCAGGTCTATAAACCGTTGTAACGAGTACTTTTCACAAATTGGTCAGGAGTTGGCTCACAATAGTCTAACTCGATTGAACACAACGGAAAATGTTCTCGCCTCAGGCATTAAAACGGTAGATGGCCCTACACATTCTTTATTCTTACATCCCACAACAATTGAAGAAGTTGATGACACTATTATGCAACTTAAGGATGGTAAAGCTCCTGGCTTCGATCAGTGTACCCTCATCTCTATTAAAGCTTTTAAGATCTTCTATAGCTGAACCTTTAACTTATGTTTTTAATTTAAGCATAACTACAGGAATATTCCCGGCTATATGGAAAATGGGTATTGTGTCACCGATCTTTAAGGATGGTGATAAGTCGATGCCTACAAATTACCGACCTATCACACTGTTAAGTATTATTTCTAAGTTACTTGAGAAAATTATAAACAAACGTCTAGTAACCTTTCTCGAAAAACACAGACTTATCTCCCCTAACCAAAATGGCTTTAGACGAACAAATCTACAGAAGATGCTGTGCTACGATTAATAAATATAGTCACTTCAGCTTTGGATAGCAATAAAACTGTCTAGGCGTGTTTCTCGATCTCACTAAAGCTTTTGACACGGTCTCCGTATCCATCCTTCTTAAAAGCTTGAAAACTTAGGTGTCAGGGTGTTGCTCATGACTGGTTCGACAGCTATTTATCCAACCGCCGACAGTGTGTTAAAATAGGTACACACCTTAGCGACGCACTCCCCATAAGCTACGGTGTACCACAAGGTAGCATTCTTGGCCCTACATTATTCATCGTATATATGAATGACCTGCTAAACATTTCAATAAATGATGCCGACACTATATGTTATGCGGATGACACGGTTGTCATCTTTCAAGGTGTTTCATGGGATGCAGTATTTAAGACGGCAGAATCTGTTGGCGAAATTAGCACAGCGATTGAATGATAGCCTACTGACAATTAATAATCGCAAAACAAAATACGTTGCTTTCCATAAAACACGAGCATCAAAACCCAACACGCCCCATAATCTTTTTATTCATTCCTGTGCCTCGTACCAAGATTACCCCCACAAACCCACTTCCTGCAGTTGTCCTTCCATTGACTATGCTAACACCATTAAATACCTTGGCATTCTTCTCGATGAAAATCTCTTTAAAATTTATTTCGTATTTATCGGGGAAACTAAGGAAATCTATCTATTTCATGAAATCTCTGCGTAACTCTGCATCTTCATCCATTTTACTCTTAGTTTACAAAGCGATATGTCAATCTAGTCTCACATACTGTATATCTGCATGGGGAGGGGCCGCAAAATCTACTCTCTTAGAGCTTCTCGAAAGAGCTCAGCGGGCTGTTTTAAAAGTCATTACGAAAACCCTTTAGATTCCCTACAGACGACTTATACAAGGAATGTAAAGTATTAGGGTTCGCCAATTATACATTAGCAAAGCAGCTATCGCAATTCATAAGCGCTGTTTTTAAACTCTGAAGAATTTGTCAATTTGTGTTCTCGACGCACATATAGAATCCCCTGCCGTTGATAAAGTCGAGTTTTGCTAGACACCTACCAAACTATATGCACTCTTTTCATATACAATAGAATTTGTCAGCAACTGAATATAAAGTTTCTTGACTTGTAAGAAAGCAAAGTACACATTGAAAAATGGTTGCAAGACCTTAACTACGAGGATACTGGAGAAAATTCTAACGGGTTTTGTTTAGGACGCAAACAAAACAAACACCAAAACACACACACACACACACACACACACACT
>NW_023592835.1:0-10938 GCF_014839805.1 Manduca sexta | reverse complement strand
GAGAAAGATAAGGTTTACACATTCGAAAATAATTTGTACACCAATAAAGATACGGTTGACGAGTTAGCTTTTCAGAAAAAGTATACAGTATAAAATACATTTAACATATAAAAAAAATACTTTCTGCAGATCAAAATATAAACGTCCAAAAATATACATGGTTGCAGCTGCACTAAACAAAAAATCTTGACTGAATAACGCTGATGCACGCTGTATATTGCAGTTATTGAATGATTAGTTGGTATGAGTAAACCACCGCGCACTGCTTTAAATAAAATTATGGTCATTTCAACGCTTTGGTACCCAAATGAAAAGTGGATGCCTAATGAAGCCACTAATTACGGACTTTCTGAGACTAAAAACAGCAGCAAAGAAGTCTAGTGCAACGGAAGCCTACATACGACTGTCTGTTATTCCACTCAATATTACGAGTTGCATCAAACAATAAAAAGACCTACCGAAAAGTATAGTTTTAAGAAAAAAAATATAAATAAAATATCATGTATGCCATAGATGGATTATAGAATTAGAGTTCGGTTTTATTGCTAACAGGATCTATTGCTCGTATTAATAGAAGTAAAAAAGTTTTAAAGAAACGAATTGTACTTTATCAACGAATAAATAAACGAAAACCAATAATAAATTGAATTTAAGACATAATTATATCACAATTCTCTATAATATATTAAATCTGAAGCTCTACGCACAAACAACTCAACATATATATTTAAAAGAAGAATAAAGTCAGAAATAAATAAGATAGTTTAAAATAAGTGCAACAATAAAAATAGCTACCAAGTAATCAAAAGAAGTAATATTATGTTTTTGCTTACTCAAATGAGGATCTTTGTGACTTAATTTTCAGTTGAATTTCTGTTAGCAACAAAAAAATACTATAATAATCATTCGGTGTTTTGTATATAGCTATATCTTTACTCATATGAAAAGCCAGGCGCAGACTAGTGGACAACCATAAAATAATTGCATTCTTGGACGTAGATGTATTGTTTCCTTATATAAAAGAAATAACATGTGCCCGGTCTCAAAAAATTATGTATCTACAATCCCTCTAGGGCATACTTATCCCCTGTTTTTCAACTAAGGATCCCAATTACTTTCTTTGATTCACAGAGAAAATGGACCAATCAGAAAAAGATTTTTACGTGCTTATAAATGACTTTTTTTAAAGGGTATTCCTCAGCATGGGATCGTTTATTGTAAGCGGACCTTAAAGACCTACTTTCCTCAATCCAGATCAACGAGTAAAGGTAATTCAAGCCTGAATTGATTGTAGTTTTGCAGAAAGGAGCCAACCCACAGCAAAAGAAAATCTAGTAGTTGATATCTGAAATAAATTATTTCTTCACCAAATGGGTTGATATAAATCATAACTGAGGTGTCTTAGAGGATTTTGTCTTTCTCTCCCTTCTCCTTTCTGCTGAACTTACGAATAAAACTTAGTAAAAATATTACTGAAATCTTGATCTTTACTCGTCAAACTGAAGATGTGAAGTGGGCCTGAGCTATATTTAATTTTGTTCAATTTATTTTCGTTATATAAATTTCATTCGCGGTGTGCATACGGCACAAATGTAAAACCTCTATCATCTTTACAACGAATACATTTCCATTCGTGAATGTCTCTACTAAACCCACCGACTGTATCCACAGCGCGAACAAGAGGTATAACAAAATCAATTTCGACCTCCACAAACTTTCAAAAATAAAACACCTAAACATCAGTAAGACGATGCATGTTGGAATGTACACATATCGATGACAAAGGACGAAAACCAATTTATAAGTAACGCGAATTGAACAAAAAATTAAAACTACATGACCAATGACCATGCTTTAGTGAAATTAATGACTGGCACGTCGACTGCTGTGTTAGGGTACGTCCAAATATGGTAAATGCGTCATGATTCTTGAACGCACGGCGCGCGCGCAATTAATTAGCAATTAATGAAACTCGTTCTGCGCATCCGTCTCGCATTCGCGGCGCATTAATCAGGTTTGGACACACCCTTACGCGCACGAGCAGTCGAATGCAATATTATAATAACTTCTTCTACATTGTACGAATTGTTATCGATTTAAATACTTTTGTAACATTTTGTGACGCAAACGCGTGCCTTTTTACTGAGTATAATTATTTGTGAACCGTGCAGAACAAACTGTATTTAAAATTATATAAGAACACACATACTAAAGAGATTGTATGAAAAATATGCAACCACATCTATGAATAAAATACAGTATTAAATATTATCTTAAAAAGATTGTAGATTAAAATAAACTGTTATGAGTTTTACTAAAAGTATTGTGATATTGATACGTTGAAACTTTTCCAGTTTGGAGGTTAATGTAAAAAAATAAAAAACAAAATTATAAGGCTATAAACAAATACTTCACGTCGACGATACGCGCTGTTCAGGGGTTAACAATACACTCTAATACACAGGCCTCACTTATCGGAGTCAAAACCGTAGTGTACCTTCATATGGCTTACTACAATGAATATATGAAAATCACTATTCGTGATTTTGTTACAAATCATCGAATAGTGAGTCTGTCACACGTTACATAATTGAAAATAGGGTAAAGGTATATTTTCGACAACCATTGCAGACTATAACGGAATACGTATGTATATCATATCTATTGAAAAGAAAAGATAAAATGTAAACAAAGAGTACCTTTCTTTTGAACAAATCTTTTGTTCATGTCTGTCAAATACACAGACTACAATGAAGATAATCGCAAAGTAGGCAGATGTTGTTTACATTTTATTTTTTAGTTCCATAAATAAGGTATTTTGATCGTTAGTGGTCACATAAAACGCCATAAATGCATTCCAGAATCCGCTTCGCTGTGGTCATCGAAATCATACCTTAACGTGTTTGGGAGAGGATATTGTGTAATAAAACGTGTACAGACGTCTCTATACTGAGTATAGAGAGTAGCGTGAGCGGGTCCTACCCGTCCGCAGCGTGGTGCTGCGCCGTGTTGAGCAGGGCCTGTATGACGTGCGCGAGGTGCGTGCGGTAGTCGGTGCGCGGCGCCACCTCCTCCTCGGGCTCGTCCTCCGGGGAGGCTACAGCCTCCTCCGCCGCTTCCTCGCCCTCGCTGCCTTCTGGCGTGTGGCACCGCGCCACCTCCGCAACGCATGAGACCGTCTCACCGCCTTCCGGTTCGGAGTTGTCCTCCTCTGCGATCACATATATATAGGTTAGGCGATTAGATTACGATGTATTTATCGGAAGCGCAAGTTATAGATGGTCACGGTTTCACCCATCCTGGTGCACCTCTAGTGTTATCTATCTATGTATTTTAGTGCCAAAGATAGTGGCAATTATACGCGGCTGTAACAAATAACTGATAAACAGATGACAGTAAAATAAAATAAGCAATTTGTCAGGCGATAATTATTCATTGTTCTCGTTGGCGCTGCCAACGCGTTAGCCTTATTAGTTTAATACAGGTTGCAAGAGGATTTATTAAAAAAAAATCTATTATAATAAAAACAATAAAAAACTATTTATAGCTTATGTTAAGAAAGCAGTTGTGGAAGTGATATGCAATGTGTATGTACCGGACACGTGGTGCAGGCGCTGCTGCGCGGCGTGTGCGGCGCGGAGGGCGAGGCGCGCGGCGGAGGGCGAGAGGCGCGAGCGACCCGCCACTAGCGCCAGTGCGCGTGCGCCGCCCAGCAGCGAGCGTAGGGGCGCGCGCGCCGCCGCGCCGCACACCTCCTCCGCCAGCGCCTCCGTCGCGCCCATCGCGCACGCGCTGCCCGCCGCGCCCGCCACGCCAGACACTCCCGGCGCGCCATTACCCATCTGGATATACAGACAACATACACTACTACATAAAACTTTGATTGCACTCAAACAAAATGTGAAAATGAAATACCTATTTTCGGTTTTGAAAGTTGTTACTCTAAAATTCGTAACGAGACACACTGTGCCGTGTCGTATAAATTTTGTATCGTAAAATGTCACAATATCGACTTAACTGGCTCTAAATACTTGAACATAATATATACCTTAGGATAGTAATGTTGCATGAACTCATATATCGCAGGGTCTTCCAGGGACTCCCGCTCGTCGAGTAGAATCGCGTCCATGTATTCGGTAACGACTGTGCATTCCAACAGCATCTCTTCAAGCTTGGAATCAGCCTGAGCATATACATGACGTATGTTAACAACTAAAAATATTCAAAAGTGTCCCAATATTTTACGGGTGTATCGATAACGAATAATCTAAGAAATAGACACTCATCCTTTTTAGATTATGCTCTCAGCATGCACAAAGTTGAATTCCAGATAACTAACAAATTGATTTCAATTTAAATACCCTGCTACTAAACAACTAAGCCGATGGAGCTATTCAGGATTAATATAAAAATTTTAATCAATATTATGAAATTTACCGGCGAATTGGCCACGTCCCGCCAGAATGCGGCGAAGTAGTTGAACCGCAGCGGCACCGCCTCCAGCGCACACAGCGCGGACAGCAGCACGAGCTGCTCCGACATGCAGCGCTGCGTGCGCGCCACGCGGCAACAAGTGTCTGCAACGCGCCACAAACGCAAACTTTAGGCTGCATTAAAAACTGGCTCCACTGACCAACAATTTAATCCTGCTATTAAATATTTTTTTGTATGACACGAATATTTTTTCAGATTTTGATAAACCACGATTACGACTCAAATCGTGACTAGATTGTTGAATCATTCCATATTTTGTAATATTTAATTGATTAAATATAAACGTCGAATACTTACCTGGTTTATTCATTGACGTTATACAAGCTTACTGTAACAGTTGTATTAAGAAGATAACTTGAATGGTTAAAATTTTGACCCATTATTAACTTTTCATTTTCTATACCTCATTTTCACGACTGTCTGTGATAATCACTTCATCGAGATTGAGAGGTTTATTACTGCATTAAATACAAATTATGTATACTTATAACATAATTTGTATGTAACTTCCATATTGCGTATAAATTATTATCAGTGACAATGTGACGCGTTGACTTACCAATAAACTTATGATATGGTCTGTAGGCGGAGCCGAGCGGCTGCGGCGGGTGGTGCGCGTGGTGCGGCGCGTGCGAGCGCGACCCGCACACGTGTGCGCGAGCGCGGCGACGTGCGCGGGCCCGCCGCCGCGCCGCCCGCCCCGCCCGCACCGCCCCGCGCGCCCGCTGCCAGCGGCACTAGCGCGCCCAGCGCCACACTGCCGCCGATCAACACTAGCTCGCGCAGCACACCTACATGCGATACAATGGCTTATCAATCTGAATTTATATTTCAAAACGAAAAAATGACACTTGCTTTAGATATTTTTAAAATTATTTAAATATGAAATAAAAATAGCTCTGCACATAAGCTTGATATTATGAAACTTTCCAACGAGAACAATTAGTAGAAAATATTATTAGTAATGTGATGAATTACCGTATGCGGCGTCGCGCAGGTGGTTGAACCGGTGGTGCAGGTTGAGCATGGCGAGCAGGCGTCGCGCGCACTCGGGCCAGTCCTTGCAGGCGAGCAG
Organism: Manduca sexta; assembly: GCF_014839805.1. Taxonomy (NCBI): domain Eukaryota; kingdom Metazoa; phylum Arthropoda; class Insecta; order Lepidoptera; family Sphingidae; genus Manduca; species Manduca sexta. The sequence continues at coordinate 5,369 of NW_023592835.1, read as the reverse complement.
CAGCGCGCGCGCCTCCTTGGCGTCCCGGCGCGTGCGCAGCGTGCGGCACAGCGCCCGCGCCCAGCGTAGCGCCGCTGCCAGCTCGGCCCGCACCGCGCCGCCGCCCCCGCCGCCGCCGCCGCCCTCCACGTACACCGCGTGCAGGCTATGCAGTGCCTATCGACAACGATACATCACCATGCAGGGGAGCCAATGCTATATACATGCTAAATGTTTCTAATCATAAATTTACTTACCTCAAAGGTCATCTGTAGCCCGCCGTTGTAAACGACGTACAGCCTGTCGTCTTCGTTTTCTACCAATGTGCAGAAAGCGGATATGAGTGTAGTCCAACAGGTCCTGCCGTTTAATCCTGCATACATATTGAGTAAAACGGATATAAATATTTAGATGAATATGCTGTTTTGCCCATCCCATATGAAACACACGTGTAGTGCAATACTGTTTTGTTCCGGATTATCTGCATTCCGGATTTTGGCTCAATAAGAGGGATAAGTGGTATTGGCAGGTACTTTTTGTGAACGAACGCAAATAAACGATTACCCTGCAGGTACGCCGAGAGAGTGCTCCGCCTGAAAGCGGCTGCCTCCTTGCCGTCAGGCGTCTCACTGCCGCTGCTGGTGCCATTACTGTTGCTATTGCCGGCGCTGCTGCTGTTGCTGTTACTGTTGCTGCTATTCGTACCGTTGCCGTTGCCGTTGTTACTCACTCCACGCGCGGCCAGCACTCTAGCCAATCTGGACATACACCGTTTTGTGTTTAATATGTAAAATAATAGTATTATGCGTATATACTTAATATAATAAATTTAAAACATAACTGACGGCTCTTTGGACACTACTATATATAATTTGGTTTCAATAGGAAAATGTCAGTTACCTGAGCAGCTCGTCAGCAGCTGCGGGATATAGATGCGCATGCGGCGCGATGTTGCGGAAGGCCCAGTGCACGTTCTGGTGCTGCGCGAGCGAGCGCGCGAATGACGCGCTGCGCCGGCAGCACAGCCGCAGCAGCGCGTAGTACGGCGGCAGCATGGCGCGGTTGTACGCCACCACCTCGCCGTCCTCGTGGTCCGCGCTATATTTTACGTTCATTTTATTGTATACGTTCAAATAGAAAATTAATTTTATGGTATATCTAAGGCAAATATTGTGATAATTAAATAAACAAATATAAAAGTATTAAAATCTTACGATCGATATTCCATATCGATATGGAATATCGATTGTAAGAAGATCGTCTGTAATTTTGTTCAATCTCTTAAAAATAGCAACACATATACATTGCTCTATAAGACGGCTTTAAGGGTCAATAATGCGCAATAAACAAGCTTTTGCACACAATGTAGGACATGTTTATTATCAAACTTACAGTATATAATTGAAGGCGATATGTTTGATGAGCCGCGGGTTGGCTAACGCGAGCTGCACGTTCTCGGGGCAGTCGACGGACACGGCGTGCCAGAACGTGAGCAGCGCCTGCTTGTTGGGGTGCACCGCCACCGACGGCTCCGATATCGATGGGTGGTACAGGTCCCACAGGTCGTTGAAGTATTGACCAAACTGTGAGGCAATTGAATTTTGGAGATTTTTCCTTTTTATTCTTTGATAATGAAAGTTATTATTCATTAGTACCATAAGAAACGTGCTTTTATGTAGGATATAAAGTATACTACCATTTTACGGCTTATGAATTATTTTCATTAGTAGATCAGATTTATTTTAACTAAGAGTCATAATATAAGCTTCATATGCTACACCTTACCATTAACTTCTCGACCCGGCTAACGACGCAATACGACATGACGCCGAAGTACGCGGTGAGCTTCATCGTGCCGTGCACTGCGATGTCTGTGTACTTGCGCGCCGCCTTCAGTTTACCCAACAGCATAGTGTATACCTACAAATAATAAGAACATTGTAGAAACTTTAACATCAAATTAGGTCTAAAGTTATTTATAGGCGTATATATTAAACCACATAATATATGACTACCCTTATTTTTTTTTCTCAGGGCCAAAATTTGCCATTAACGGTGCTACAACTACGTGATACTTTCATCTATCTTAAGGTTAATAAGACGCTGAGAGATTATGAAGCAATTAACTTGCGGCCGTCTGAAAATACTGAGGGTAGCTTTTATAATAGTTATAGCGTGTTTATCGACCTGGTGCAGCGTGTGGTGCGCGGTGTCGGGCAGCTTGGCGAGGTGGTGCGGCGAGGCGGGGTGCGGGCGCGCCCGCGCGTAGCCGGCGCGGAAGTGCTGGCTCGGCACCAGCGCCACCAGCAACAGCGCCGCCGCCGCGCGCACGCGCGCCGCGCCCGCCGCCAGCAGCTGGCTCTCCACCCACCGCTCCGCCGTGCGCAACGCCCACGCGTGCGCCGCCTTGTTGCGTGGGACCTGCATCAATATACCTTTAGTGACGATTTTATATTTAAACTAGCTTTTGCCCGCGGCTCCGCCCGCGTTATAAAGTTTTTCAGGCTAAAGTTTTCCGTTATAAAAGTAGTAGTTTCCCGGAAGCCTATGTTCTTCCCAGGGTCTCAAACTGTCTCCATGCCAAATTTCATCTTAATACGTTCGGTAGTTTTTGAGTTTAACACGTTCAGGCAGACAGATGCACCGGGGGACTTTGTTTTATAATATATTTTTTAGAACTTTTTAAGAGGAACAATCCCGTCATACAACATTGTTGCATAACTTTAACCGTTTACGCAGCGCACGCAGCGGAAGCTCTCAAAACTAATAAATTGTCCCCGTTTTTGCAACGTGTTTCATTACTGCTCCGCTCCTATTGGTTATAGCGTGATGATATTATAGCCTATATCACTCCACAAATAAAGGGCTATCCAACACAAAACTAATTTTTCAGTTCAAACTGGTAGTTCCTCAGATTAGCCATTACTGATCCGCTCCTATTGGTCATAGCGTGATGATATATAACTTAGAGCACTCCACAAACAAAGGGCTATTCAACACAAAAAGATTTTTTCAGTTCGAATCGGTAGTTCCTGAGATTAGCCACAACTGCTCCGCTCCTATTGGGTATAGCGTGATGATATATAGCCTATAGCACTTCACGAACAAAGGGCTATCCAACGCAAAAATAATTTTTCAGTTTGGCCCGGTAGTTCCTGAGATTAGCCATTACTGCTCCGCTCCTATTGGGTATAGCGTGATGATATATAGCCTATAGCACTCCACGAACACAGGGCTATCCAACGCAAAAATAATTTTTCAGCTTGGACCGGTAGTTCCTGAGATTAGCCATTACTGCTCCGCTCCTATTGGGTATAGCGTGATGATATATAGCCTATAGCACTCCACGAACACAGGGCTATCCAACGCAAAAAGAATTTTTCAGTTTGGACTGGTAGTTCCTGAGATTAGCGCGTTCAAACAAACAAACAAACAAACAAACAAAAAAACAAACTCTTCAGCTTTATATAATAGTACTAGCTTTTGCCCGCGGCTCCGCCCGCGTTATAAAGTTTTTCAGGCTAAAGTTTTCCGTTATAAAAGTAATAATTTCCCGGGAGCCTATGTTCTTCCCAGGGTCTCAAACTGTCTCCATACCAAATTTCATCTTAATATGTTGGGTAGTTTTTGAGTTTAACACGTTCAGGCAGACAGATGCAGCGGGGGGACTTTTGTTTTATAATATATTTTTTAGAACTTTTTAAGAGGAACGATCCCGTCATTCATCATTGTTGCATAACTTTAACCGTTTACGCAGCGCAGGCAACGCAAGCTCTCAAAACTAATAATTTTCCCCGTATTTGCAACATGTTTCTTTACTGCTCCGCTCCTATTGGTCATAGCGTGATGATATATAGCCTATAGCACTCCACGAACAAAGGGCTATCCAACGCAAAAAGAATTTTTCAGTTTGGACCGGTAGTTCCTGAGATTAGCCATTACTGCTCCGCTCTTATTGGGTATAGCGTGATGATATATACCCTATAACACTTCACGAACAAAGAGCTATCCAACGCAAAAATAATTTTTCAGTTTGGACCGGTAGTTCCTGAGATTATCCATTACTGCTCCGCTCCTTTTGGGTATAGCGTGATGATATATAGCCTATAGCACTCCACGAATAAAGGGCTATCCAACGCAAAAAGAATTATTCAGTTTGGACCGGTAGTTCCTGAGATTAGCCATTACTGCTCCGCTCCTATTAGGTATAGCGTGATGATATATAGTCTATAGCACTCCACGAACAAAGGGCTATCCAACGCAAAAAGAATTTTTCAGTTTGGACCGGTAGTTCCTGAGATTAGCCATTACTGCCCCGCTCCTATTGGGTATAGCGTGATGATATATAGCCTATAGCACTCCACGAACAAAGGGCTATCCAACGCAAAAAGAATTTTTCAGTTTGGACCGGTAGTTCCTGAGATTAGCCATTACTGCCCCGCTCCTATTGGGTATAGCGTGATGATATATAGCCTATAGCACTCCACGAACAAAGGGCTATCCAACGTAAAAAGAATTTTTCGGTTTGGACCGGTAGTTCCTGAGATTAGCGCGTTCAAACAAACAAACAAACAAACAAACAAACTCTTCAGCTTTATATAATAGTATAGATTAAAATTTTCTCTAGTTTAAATATAGAGAATGTGCTGCAAATCAAAGTTTTATAGTAACTATTAGTAGTAGATGGATAACATTTTATTATTGTTAATATTTACCTTATTCTATAGGCTAAACATTCTATAGCATCCAGGAAATAATTAACAAATACAATTCAAACGATCATAACGCGACTCAACAGTAAGAGCTATATTACTATAGCTAGCATGATAGGCCCGTACCTGTAGCGCGAGCCACTCGAGTGCGGCGTGCGGGCACACGTCGGCGACGTCCCACAGGCGCGCGAGCACGAGCTGCGTGAAGCACGGCAGCCCGCCCGACGCGCCACCGCCGCCGCCGCTACCCTCCACCAGCAGCGTTAGCAACTTAAAAAAAGGACTGCAGCTCTGCGAAGCCCACAACAAATTATATGGAAGTGTCAGGGAATGGCTGGTACACAATAAAAACTTCCAATAAACAAGTAAATTAACAAAGTTATTTTAATTACTTACTTCAGCGTGCTTGGCGATCGCCTGGAAGATCATGTTGACGATCTTCTGCGCGAGCGGCTCGTTCCAGCGACACAGCGCGAATATCAACGAGCGCGTCTGCTGCAAGTTTAAACAGTCGCGCGTCTGCTGGTAGATGAAAGGAAACCCCTGCACGGACAAATGTATCATTAAGCATTTTCTTCTTTTCATAACAATGCATCTCTGAACTTATATACCGTGGGTAGGGGGTAAGATGGCGGGTAGATGTCGCTGTATAACGTATCACATTGTTGCCATCAGGTG
>NW_023592834.1:0-3153 GCF_014839805.1 Manduca sexta | reverse complement strand
TTATAACACTCAGGAATAATGTAGCTTTCTATTGGTGAATTGAAAATTGAAGAATTTTCTAAATCAGTCCAGTAGTGACAGAGATTTGCCCTTACAAACAAAGTTACAAACTTCTTAATATTATAAAGAGGGCTTTATAATATTAGTATAGATTTATTGATGCAATTTAATTTTATGTGCTGTAAAAGGTAAGCAGAAGAAAATATAGATTACTTATTTACTTGACAGCATATGGTCCCCACTTTCCAGAAAAATAAGGATTTTTATCCATTTATGGTTTCAAAATAATCAATCAAAGTTTAAAATAAGTTAAATTGACATCAATATGAGAGATCAATTGGGAGATGTAATTTGTTAGATATCTTTTAAGTCTATTTAAAAAAACACTGACTCAACCACAAAACTGAATTAATTTTATAATTATATTTCTTTAAACTTGAAAACTCATAACCAACCTTGTTAACTACAGGTTTTTTAGATTTCCAGCTTGTCTCGGATATTTTGCCAAAATGAAGATCTGTTTTGAGTTTAAGACCTTGTAGGAACCCTTCAAATGTAATGTCTTTCGCCTCGGAACCCACACTGAGTGCCGGTGGACTCGGTTTTTCTTCCTTTTCACTTTTGTTTTCTACATTATCAACAGTTGTGGAATAAACTCTGTCATCCTTTTTTTCTTCAGACTTGCTTTCTCTCATTACCTGCACTGGGACAGCTTTTTGAATTGTAGCTAGTAATTCTGGAATTAATTGAAATTAAATTGTTTATGGCTTTAATATTTAATTTGTTGCTATTTTTGTTAATACCTATATTAAAATAACAAATATGTAAGTATGGTGATTTTTTTTTATTTTTATTATACTAAGAAATATGTTATATTATTGTGAGAAAAACCTATCAAAGCTTAATGAATAATTTTTTTTATACAATATTTATTATTAAAAATAATTTAGTTTAATAGATATAGAATCATTAAATTTCCAAGATCAAAATATTGATTATAATTTATTACAGATAAAGTTATCTATAGTTAAAAATAATATTTTTTCTGTACCTATTTAAACCTCTGATGAAATTAGATACTTCAAGTCTACAAAACTAATAAAGGATTACTTTAAAATAGAGTTTACTAAACTTCTACATATTATCAAGATATGTCATAAAATAAGCAGCTTTAATTATTATATAAATGATTTATTGTTCCTGGATTGTGAATATTATTTTTCTAAAATATTTCTAATTTGAAATGTAAGATTTACATCGCAAATAAGTTTATCGCAGCGTGTGTAATGAGGAAGCAGCGATGACACAGAAGGTCTCGCGAAAATAAATAATCTACAACATGCGTGCGAAAATCTTGTTTCAATATTTAACGAGTGTTTGAAAAGTTGGCGCACATATTATTTTAAATGACACCAAGGACGTGAACACGAAACTAATACATACTTTCCCATTGCTCCGGAGACGTTGGCTTAAATTTTTGCACTAATTTCTCCACTTCACTGTTTAAATTGGTTAACGACAAATAGTGCCTTATTATACGCCACTGACTGCCCAAAGACATTTTAATATCGCACTGCTAATTCACTATTTTCTAGGCGTTTATTTTATTCTACGAGTGCGCGAAAATAGATTAATTACTGAATATTTCGTTTATCGGTTACGAAGATATCACAGCGTTTGCATTCACCGAGACGTAATACGCGAATGTTTACTGTTCTACGAAGGCCATTTATCGCGAACTTATTTTACGCACAAATAAATGCTTACGAATGAAAATATTGCGAACAAAACACTTGTAAATAAATACTATTTTACATCACAGCTCTGACGTCAAATCGGATGATTATCGCCTGCTATGCAGTGATGCCAAAACACAAAAATAATATTACTATTTCAATAGATATCAAACACATATGATACATCGCGGATTATAGGAAAATGTCCCGCAAAATTAAAAAGCTAAATATATTTGGGATTTGTATTTCCATCTTCAGTGCATGTTGAGTCGATTTCTAAAATTAAGGAAATATAGTTAAGTCGAACTAGTAAAACCTAATTAGGTTGCATAATAACTATACCACAGTCATATTTAAAAAAAAGGGTGTATCTGTCAGTGTCATAGGCTCAGTTGTCAAATGTCAATTACACCAACTTGTAGTTTGCGCGGGGAAGCAGCTTATAAATATTATGATCAGTGAATTATTAAAATAAGTCGTTATTCGTTACCAAAATGCAACAACTACGCCTTGATATCAACAATGCATTCAAAATCAGTGGATTTATGTTACGCAAAGAAGCAAACATGTATGTGGCCGAGCAATTAACTTTTTTACCACCAGATGATCGACAAGAAATGTTGGACCAAGTGATTGCTTACTTACTAAAACAGAGGATATCGCACCCAGTCATAGAGAAAGAACTAATAGAATTAGCATATAAGGAGTGTTCTACGTCTGGATTTGGAGCAAACAAGAAACTGTAATTAAATGTTATCGACGCGTTTAGTGTTCCCAAACTGTGTTACGATAACGATAAAAACGATATTACATCGACACGGTCACGAACAAGAGTTTGTTTCCAGATCAAAAATGGAAGGCAAAATTTTTGTTAGACAGATACACAATGGTCTGGCAAAGAACTGTTAGGAACAAGTTGTTTGCTAAAACAGCATTGCCATCTTGTGACAGTGATCAGTGTTTTAATTTGCAGAAAATAGAAGTGCTTTTAAGTTCATCAAGTAGGCTTAATGAAGTTGTTGTTTTGGGATTATTAAGTCAGTTGGTTGAAGGAAAATATTTCTTGGAAGACCCTACAGGAAGCATAGAGATTGACTTGACTCGAACAAAATATCATTCAGGTTTATTCACGGAATTTAGTTACGTTCTAGCTGAAGGATATTATGAAGACAAAATATTTCATGTTAAAGGCCTAGTCTTACCCCCTCCAGAGAGTAGAGCGACATCCCTTACTTACTTCGGCAATATGAACACATTTGGTGGAAGTTCTAAAACTTTACTTAAAATTCTAAAGCGCCATTGCAGGTGGAACAAGAACACAAAGATGATATGATAATATTTCTTGCAGATGTCTGGCTTGATAAAGAAAAGATTTTGAATAAATTAAAACATTATTTGCAGGTTACAGTGATTACCC
>NW_023592833.1:0-30973 GCF_014839805.1 Manduca sexta | reverse complement strand
AGATGAAGCGATATCCCCACATCGCGCCCACTTCTGCACCTTACAATATTTTAAATATGAATTACTCGCTCATTTTTTAACCAATTGTTATGCAGTTTTCGCAGGAGTGCTTCTTTTCGTATTAACCATTACATATAGAATAATGTACAAAATCAAGCATAGGCCGGTCCCCTATTATCATATTCGCAAATCATTTGTACTTAATACCTCGGAATTGTGAAAATAAAAGTTACCATACCACTTCAATTGCGTGAAAATTTGCAATTGATAATGTTGTTTACATGTTCGTAATCCTTAGGTCATCGTACGAGTTAAAACTGCATTACTCATTAGTGAATCATGTTTCGGGACAAGAGTCCAGTTGTTTTATTGTATGTAATATAATGCAATATATTGCATTCCAATTTACTGTAATAATTTTTAATACTTATATTTTAACTCTTGGTCTCTCGTGAATCGCCGGCGAGCCAAGACAGCTACATGACATTTGCGTGTGTCACGGGATTATAACCTTATATACTACATATATACTACATAATAAGGTTATTTTTCCGTCACACGCGTAGCTGTCAATGTTTGCCGGCAAACATTCAGCTACCTCACGGGTTAATATGTACGCTCTATGATGCTTTTCGTTATTTTCTTTTATACATCCAAAGATTGTTTTTAAGAGATTGCCTCGAGCGATAAGACCGCCAATTATACCTTCTCCGCCTTCATTGTTTTAAGTACAATGTCCTAGTTTTTGGGGTATTTAAGTGATTGACGAATATATCTAATAATAATGCTTATTATAGGAAAGCGAGCCATTGCATCTGTATCAAACAAGTATTGGTAGTAAAGTATTTAAATTATCGTCTAGTTAGTGATTATTTTTCGCAGTTGAAAAAACGTAAAATAATTTAATCATGGATATTTCGGCCTTTAAAATTTAATATGACGAAATTTTAAAGGCAGAAATATCCATGATTATTAATTATTTTACATTTTTCTTTCAACTGCGAGAACTAATCACTAACTAGACGTGAATTTAAATTCTTTACTTGCCAATACTTGTTTAGTTACCCAGATTAAAGCCGAAACAAAATGTATGAAAATGGACCTTGAGCTACCACCTTAATACTAAAACAAAACTTTCGTATTAGCTATCCATACTTATTATAATTACAAAGTCCCCCAAAACTGTCTGTGAGTATGTGATCGATTTTCTCAAAATGTATTGAACGGATTTTTATGAAATTTGGTATGAAGATAATTTAAAACCGGGGCAGGTTAATTAGGCGGTACTATTTTAATTCGCGATAAATTTTAATTCGCGGTCATTTTAATTCGCGGTCGGTATTATTTTAATTCGCGGTTGATATCAATTTAATTCGCGGTTGATATCAATTTAATTCGCGGATTATATGGTGGCCCGGCCTAGACAGGCTGGACCCCCGTGGCTGGGGCGCTTGCGGTAAGTTGTCGGGTATCGGTGAATCATTTGATACTGCATGTATTGTGGTGACCCCCGGGATGGAAGGTAGCGTGGGAGGTAGGTCTCATACTGCCGTTGACGCTGAAAGCGTCCTTAGGTTACGCGGGAGCTTCTGAACCCAACAATTTTAATATAACATTTTTCAATTCACATTTTATATGTCTTTTAAAATTTTATCCGTTTAATGAGACATCGGGTACACTTAGTATGCGGATTCAAATATAGTTGTTTTAGTTAATTCTTTTACCGATATAGAACGTCTCAGAAGTCCTAACATTACATTTTGTATCCGTCATGAAACTCATCCGCTTTGTTTAAATATAATTATTAAAAACCAATAATAGGGAATACCTTTTGTCAATACAACTATTTAACAAATATGTCTCTCTCTTTGTAATTGTATTGTTTTATCTGTGTGCACATCTGTGCAACATATTTAATTATTTTTTTTAATATTATATAATCCATTGAATTATTATTTAAGATGTTTACTTACGGCACCAAGGTCAATGAATCTTTGTCCAAAAATATTTTGCGCCCCGTATTAAGATACCGATTCTATTGCATAATTTTTTTTTATATGGCTTTCATTGGTTAGCCTGACAAGGGTCGGCTCGTACATGCCGGACTTTCGGGTCTTTAGGCGCTCTCAAACCTTGGAAATTAAGTGACCATTTTGAGGAAACCCAGTAACGGGTAACGATCCTCGGCTCAGGACGGCCACTGGGAGAGGTGACCACTGGAAGGGGTGAGAGGATGAAGAACGCGGCAGAAGTCTCGGCGGCGTCGACCGAACTGCGGTCTTGCCCAGTGTTTGATACGTCCTCGGGATCAGTTAGCACTGAACGTTGCCGTCTACATTTCGCGCGATTAAATGGAGTGAAAATCGATTTTCTAGCAACTAACGTGTTCGCATGATTTACCACCCGATCGAAATAGCGGCTGCTGGTCACTTGCATAAGAACAGCCGGTGTTTTATTTCTGAATTCACAACGCTATCGGAGACTAACATCGACTATCAACAACCAGTAATCATAAAAGTTAATAAAATTAGTAGTTTATACGTGGAAGACCAATGTAAATATTCTATGAATAACTAAGGAACTGTGTACAGGACAAAACAATTAGTAACCTCTCGTGCCTCCGGTAAGAATTAACTTGTGTTTTGGGCACCGGGGGTAATACAAATAATAGGATAGGACAAATATACAATTCACTTAATATAATAGTAAAAAGTGCTCAAATAATGTTATTATCGAGCACGTGTACTAAATAATTTATTTTTTTTATATATATTGCGTGTAAATGTAAGATTGTATATGTATTGTGTGAAATATGATGCAATTTTAAGAAATTCCTATTAGTGATTCTGTTTTCTCATAATTAATCTTCAGAAGGCAGACATTTTTTTGCATATATATTTCTTCACTGAATACATGTTACATAAGTTATTTATTTTATTATACAGATGGTTACCATTGATTATGCGGAAATTTCATTATTCAACAGTTGTTCGATGCGCTACTGAATGACAAATTGTAAAGAAAATTATTTTTCAAATTAATTAACTCGTACTCTAAACTTTTGAAAGCAAAAGACAAGTTTGCATACTCATGTGGTCAGTTGTTGAATATGTTGTTTCCATGTCAATAAATTGTCTATGTATAATGTATATGGCCAAGATACTTTATGAGGGAAGAATGATCGAAGATGGGATAAGAGCAATTTGAGGAATTCGGTTGGCATACATGGACTCTAAGAACCGAACTTCGGGGAAGCAAAGTAGTAGATTCAAATGAAAAAATTATGTATTGTGTTTTTTTAGATTAGTCATCATCTCAGCCACAGGAAGTCCACTGCTGAACATAGCCTCCCCCAAGGATCTCCACGTCGACCTGTTGGAAGCGGTTTTTTAGATTAAGGGTCAAGAGATTCGCGGTGATGTTTCAGTCCAATCACGAGCGTGTATGAGAAGGACAGCATCATCAGCGTAAGTGAAAGCTCAACAGTTCTGGGATTTTATATTGCACAAATATTTTATGTGGATGAGTAATAACGTAGAATCCTTGAGGTACTCCGAAGTTTAAGGAAGTTTCATTAATTACGACTGAGACAATTTTCACGCATTACATTCGTTCATGAAAATAGTTGTTAAATATTTGTAGGCCATGTCCATGTATACCTAAATATTCAATTTTTCTTAGTAAGAGTGGGTCAGACAGTGTCGAAAGCCTTAGTCAAGTCTAAGAATACACCTACACAACACATTTTACTATCAAATTTTTTACTAAGGCAGCTACGGCTTGAGTTCTATTACCTGATCTAAAGCAGTACTAGTTAGGAGCGAGTATTTTATATGTCTCTAGAAATTCGACTATTCCTATCCTTCTGATTCTATCCTGGTGATGCCCTTGGATATTTGGGCTTTCGGATATAACTTGATATATTTTTCGCGTGGCGAGTATTGAACACACGACCTTCAGCATAATTTCATTAAAGCCGGAATCTCTCATTGTTTGCAGATAATAACTAAGGCTTACACCTTTTACGACATTTTTATGAACATCTAGAAATACTTGTTTGTGTTTGCTAAATCATTATAAAATCCTAACTAATGCTATAAATATAGATTACGGCGGTTTTTGCACGTGAATGGAAACGTTTTGATAAAACTGTCCGGCTCAAGATATGAAGGAAGAAAGCACATAGTTTATAATAGATTATGATAAGGTATACTCACGCAGTTATTCTAGAAAAAGTAGTTGTTTGGGAGACATGCTCTTGGTTATCCTCATACCAGACACTAATTCCAATCTCGGGCAATTTATGTTTTTCACATACTTGTATTTCCCGTTCCGGAAATCCAATCCGGAATCTCACGGATCGCAACACACATATGCTGCAACTAAGCCATTAAAGACATACGTTAGTATTAGTGCAACAATATTGTTTTCTTTTTTGTTGCACTTTCATAAACACGGAGAGGTTTATAGTTGACATAGTTAAAACGGCATTTTTTTTTTATTTGTTTATATTTCCTTTTTTAAAAGGGCTCATAAAAATCAATAATTTACTTTTGTAAAAAAACCTTTAATAATTCCCTGCAAATAAAAAACCAATATTGCGCCTGAAATTTTGAAAATTGATTGACTGATATTCATTTGCGATTTTATTTTGGCATATCCTTAGCAACCAGATAACATTTCTTTGTCCAAAAACTGTTTGTACAAATAACGATTACAGTAGATTTAATCGCGCTATCGTCTGCAACCCCGAACTAAACGCGATCTCCCGCGACGCGCTATCGCGCAGTGGCGCGCGGATGCCATCGACATAAAGGCATCGTTGCCCGCTAACACAATTAGTGTTAGTTTGTCTGTGGTGGTATGCGCGAGCTGTCCGTCCAACCAAGCTGTAAGTAGACGTATGCCTTTATTCTTTAAATTAAAAAAGTACTATACATAAACAAAGGGGCAATTGAAAAGAATTTGAATTTCGAAATTCAAATCAAAAGACGTTCTATATAATTTTTGAATAATTTTGAAATTCGATCTTGATTTTGAAATAAAAAAAAGTCCAATCAATATGTTTTTTTTGTTTTTAGCTTTAGATTTTTAAACTTTATTTAATACATACATAAAAAATACTTTGATAAAATATAAATATTTTTAAGAGAAATTATAAAAAAATATTTGGTTCATAATATTATACATAATAGACGTACTATATAATATATTTATGAAAAAGAATTACAATTACTTATTAAAGTTTAATTTATAAATAAAATTGATGATATTATTTCAATAAATTTAAATTTATTAATTAAAATTATTATGTTATTTTGTAATCTAAAATATACGTTAATAATAATATCGCTTTAAAAATAAAATAAGCGGATGATACCAAACATATCAAAAACACGCACAGAAAGTAGATGATAGGAAATGACAGACATAAATAAGTAAACCTAAATACTTCCATATTCTAATGTTTTTGCGTCAGCCAAAAATAATAGCAGGGTTTTGTGTGTGTTTTTTTATTAGAATGCACTTTTTGATAATTCAATCCACATCTTTATTCAGGATTAGAAGGTTTATGAATAGTTTGGTCAAATGCCGAAGCGCCAGAGCTACGTTTCTTAAAACAATAGTTATTTCTCTGATTTTTCTTTTGTCATGAGATCAACCAGCAATTTTATTATAAATAACTTTATAGTTTCTAAATATTTATAGTTCCTAATTAAAAAAGAAAGTAATAAAATATTTACAATCCCATAGCAACTACCTAATTGCATCAATTATTAATTTTTATTTCTCTTTGTACAGAGTTATAGTATTTTTTGTTTTTTTATTTTTGGAAATTGTTTTACATAAATTATGTTTTAAGAATAAATTCCCGCGCCTCGTTGTTGTTTGGTATAAATTTATTTATTTAAGGTATGGAAAACTTACAGCTACACAAATCAAAATAACACTAAACTAGTTGACTGATAGCCAATAACAGGCCTTCACTTATAGTAATCTATAGCTAAAAATGATCAGAGAAGTACTGTAACTAATAAGATAATTACAATTTCGTTTGAATATTATTGTAAGAGGAAAAATAATATAAAAAGGTATAATAATACTATCAAAACATTTACGAGAACAGACCACTTAGATGAAATCAAAAATATGTTATTTGTTTGTGCTCTTCATTCGTCACATGATGTAATTTAAACATACGTAAATACATAACATGTGTACGGGGTCGAACAGATAACCTTTTATTTGGGGTTCGCTGAGATATAGTCAGTGGTCATCTTTTGCATATCTGTATAGTATAAATTATCCCAAGCGGAGGGGATAGGCAGAACAACTTGGGCGCCCACTGATATTTTTTTATCAATCAATTTATTAGATCAATCAGTCTGTCTGCTGTTTTTTTTATCAATCAATCCATCAAATCAATTCTGTCTGTTGAACATAGGCCTCCCCAAGTGAGCGCCAACTATCCCCATCTGAAGCAGCCCACATCAATCTGCTACTTGCCGCAGTTTTCAAGTCGTCAAATTTTTTTTTAATGATAAAAAATGACCCTCTCTCCGGAAATTCTAATACAGTGCGAGTCAAAAATTAAACACGTTAATATTCAATTTTAAAAGGCTGATCTCGGAAGTGAACTCAAAACCACAATCTACAGTCAAGTAAGCTACTAGTGGTCCTATAAGGCAAGACACAAAATATTTATTTAGCTTTAAATTAATTCAACATTATTTTGGAAATAAAAAAAGTCAAAGGACCTTAAATTGGTATACACGAAATGTATTACCCTTGATCTACTTGGCCCAATATTAAAAAAGGTTTCAACACATAATCAAAACGTATTCTGAAACAATGGAAGCGATAAAACGCATTAAGGAAAAATAAATATTTTTCCCAGAAAGTTAAATACCTACTAAACATTTTATTTTTTTAAACAAGCAGCTATCCTTTCCGCGGTTAAAGTCTTTTTCAATAAAAATTGTCCCACTTCACATGTTCCAGGATAAATTGTAGCCTCTATCTTAAGCTGTATTGCCTCTGTGGCGTAGTTGTACAATGTACAGCGTGCTCGCCACGACTTCTGCTCCGAGGTTTTGGGTTCGAAGCCCGAAACGCGAAATGATATTGGATTTTTCTATTCGGTATCGGACTGTAGTTTAAAATTTATGCCCGATATGGCGATAGGCTCGCACCCTTTCACATCATGGGTATCTGGGACGGATGGCGGCACCTTTGCTAATGAATGCCGTATATGTTTTTATTTTCTCTATCTTTATCAAGGATTTGTCTACGAGCCCAAATTTCATGCAAATTCGTTAATTATCACATTTACCGTTGAGCATTCCAAGCATTGTTGTGAACTTGTGACCCAGTTCAATGTTTTAACCAATGTTTGATGTAGTAGGTATTATAAGAATTCATGTTATTACTTGCTTGTCTTGTCCTCAGCAGTAAATTAATTTAGATGCTGAACTTATGATGTAAGGAAAACGTTCCCAAAACAGATCACGTATATCGCTCATTGTTAATACAAAGTAAGACAATAAAATCGTATAAATAATAATCTTTATCATCCAAATTTATAACATGCAATCGTACAATGCATTCCGATACACGATGATGATATGCAGTCAATACTTAAATAAATAGGAATTTAAGAATTTTAAAATTATCAAATATGTAAAGTTTATTAGTTAATTGCGTGGAAAGTGGACTTATTTTATCTTCACCGACGTTTCACAATCAAGGATTTCTTCCCTTTTTAGTACTTTTTCACTTTTCCTATCTTCACACAATTATAAATGGTCCTTCCAAAATGTAATTATATTAGTAGTCATATTTTTTAAGTTATGATTCTCTTTTAATTTGACTCATTATAATCGCTTTGTATACACCTTTACGATTGGAAATGATTTAATCGATCTATCGTGATTTCTAATAGAGTTTTCCTTACATCCTGTAATGATTTCGTTTTTGCGTCCATTCATTGCATAGTTTATTAAGTGTGTTGTCAGTAAACGAAAGTTATTGCCTGTCTTATTTCATAATGGGTTTTACGCTGAGATATCAAGGCCCACTGAGTTTGCTTTGGTTTAATCTATTTATGTATACTGTGATCATTTACAAATATCGCGCGATAAGCGTACTAGTGCTTCATTATTCATGAGATTATGGTTCCATTCCCGGGGCGTGCAATTTTATTAACCGATTTCAAAAATGGAGAAGATTCTTAATTCGACTACATTCTTTAATACAACAAAAATGAGATGAGTAAACCGCTCACTTAATGGTGAGCGCCGCGACGGCCCATAAACAGGAACGTCATCCTCAACCTTAGATATCAAAACAACTACAAAAATAGATATTGGTGGTACCTAGACGGATCCTCGCATACAAGATCTCTAACACCTAATAGAGACCTATCACAGTAAACATTGAATTGGTTGGTCTAAATCTAAATTATAATTGGTTAGTGATTAATGGACCTTTGTGTTTGGGTATAAATGCGATATTACTGATAACCTTTTTCCATTTTACTGCTCCTCAAACGCACCTGCTCTTTTCATGACATACAAAAAAACCCAACTCAATATTTGTCTAACATTTAATTATTTATTTGTGATATTGCAACACAATGCTTATAATATTCTCTTTTATCTTTTTTATCACAGGATGCTCATTACAGATAATGTTTCGTTCATGAATCATATAACCTATTTATATCTGTACGGAGGTCTCTAGACTGCAATTTGAATATGGGGATGGCATGTTTGAAATTGATTTTTAAGTCTTATGTTTTTAAAAATGGAATAGTCAGCTGAGCAAGTGACTAAATCAGCTGCTAGACTATTGAAGACTCTGAATTACATCCTACTTACTACATAGCCATGCTTAGCGCTCGTTAACCCAATGCATTGTTATTATTAACTGTTTGAAGTAATCCCCAAAAATACATTGCTTACCCTTCAAATACACGATGCTGTATCCTCAGTTCTCACTACTTCTTAACAGCAGTAGTGGTACGTATCCAACCTTACATTTCAGAGGATTTTGGAAACCATAGACTTTGCAACTTCTTTTTTATGGTTCTTTCAATGAACAACACTTCAACTCTTTTCTAAAACGAAACAATCGTCTGACGAAATGCCTCTTATCAGCTTCGTGTCAAAACTAGGCCGTTGTTAATCTAGTAATTGAATTATATCACGTACAGATACGAATATAATTACACATTGTCATTATATTTAGAAATCATGATTGCCTAATTAAATTTATTAATTTCCCCTCTTAGGTTTTATTAATACCTTTTGATATTGATTACATTTAATCTAATCTACCTAATATTATGAATGCAAAAGTTTGTGAAAATGTTTGGAATTTTGTTAGGAGTAAATGCAGAAATGTTGAAGCGTCGATAGCCTAGTCGGGTGTGGAACGGACTGCCAAGACGAATGTCCGCAGATTCAAATCCCAAGGGCACACACCTCTGACTTTTCTAAAAAATCATGTGTGTATTCTTTGTGAATTTATCGTCCGCTTTAACGGTGAAGGAAAACATCGTGAGGAAACCTGCACATCTGAGAAGTTCTCTATAGGAATTTCGAAGGTGTGTGAAGTTTACCAATCCGCACTAGGCCAGCGTGGTGGACTAAGGCCTAATCCCTCTCAGTAGTAGAGGAGGCCCGTGCTCAGCAGTGGGCAAGTATATAATACAGGGCTGATTATTATTATTATTTATTAAATGCAGAAACAGCTGAACGGATTTTGATGGGTCTGACACACGAACAGGTTATTCTGAATTAACACATAGGCTACTTTTCATTCTGGTAATTTGGGTCCAAGAAATAGTACGGGATGTTTAATCAAATCCTTAAAATAGTGCTGACGTATAGATGATATTATGGTGAATGAGCTTGAATACTCTTGAGTGTTTGAACGACTTTTAAAGCAAGAAAGGCTGATCACGCAGGCGAAGCTGCGAGCATCACAATATGTTTAATAAAAAAAACATAACAAAGGAAATCCTGCAATGTGATGACCCTTCCCCGTGCCATAGACTAACTCAAACTAAGTTTAGATTAGATTTTAATATTGAACAAAAATCAATAAGAAAAAATAAACAAAAGCTATCTACCTACCTGATGGTGAATAGTATAAGCTATGTATGCTCATAGCATATATAGCGTATCGTATCCAGTAGCGATTATCGTACACAAGGTGTAAAATGATCCACGATAGTCCCGGTAGCTGTGTCGCGTTCCGGAATCACTTACTCTGGATCAAACTTTGTATGTATATCCGGTTTCGAAAAGAAAGCCATAATTGCGTAGACTGGCGAAGGCTTATTATCTTTGGTCATTCTATCTTTTCACGATATTCTGTTTAGACTCTACTTCACTAACCATCAGGTGCAGTAACGTCACTTTGTCGAGCCATATATAACAATCCATTGCTTTGTTATTTTTATTAGAGCATGTTAAAAGGTCCTTACTACGCCTGGTAAGCGGAATAAGCTCCAGATGAGTGTCGACTAACGAGAAATGATATTCCTCATTAAGATCCTTGTTTGACTCATAATGTAGGTTTAGCTATAAATTCTTTATAATTCTTTGTAGCCTTTATAAGCCGATATCACGATCACGCGGATAGTAAGCCGGCATGATTCTTTATTATATTTGAGGATTACTTATATTATTAATTAAATTGTAAAGTGACTTTACTGATATGTTTGTCAAACGAAGCCACCGAACTTTATAAAATAAACAAAATGCTAATAGTCATAACATACAATGCATAATCGTTTTAATATTATGAAAATAATTTCGTGGCCTTTAGACGATTTATCAAAGAACACAACCTATAAAAATCTATAAAGAATATTTTTTAAAATCCAATTTAGGCCAAATGGTAAAAATAACAGTTAGTTTTTGTAAAGGACTACATACATACACGTATTGAATCTAAAAAAAATAATTAGAGAGCTACACAGATTCCTTTGAATGCACTGTCTATTCATTACTACTCCATTTGTGTTAATATTATTAGAAGAAAAGCCATGTCAAAGAAGCCGGAGTCACGAATAAACACAAATACAGATATGTAAATATTCCCGCAAAATTTTACAAGCATCAACTAGATACAAGAGGTTTTAAGCCACAACCCTAATTCGAAACAAATATTCGTGCATCACACAAAGATTTTTGGTTGATACAGTTAGAGGCACGAGTCGTGAGCACACTCGGTCTATTTGACGTTCAACGCGCCGATGTCTCGCGCCATTGGTTCCTTAGTCGATACTCGTTGTTTATTGGTTTATACTTCTGTCTAATTTGTAGATACGCGTGTTCGTCCTCACCGGTGCTCATGACTTACGCCGTCTCGTGTACAACTTAAATTCTTACAACCGCCTCTTCAGAGAGAGGTTTTATTATTTTAATCCCTGATTTAAATGCTTCCCGAGTAGTCATGAATGCGAGTGTGTATACACATTATTGGAGTATAGGCGTTTTACTTATAATTCATATTCATTTAGCGAGTTATTCGGCGAAGTCTCCAAAGTCCTAGAATAATCATGAATGCGTTGACTTTAAATAATAGATAGACAAAAAGGAACGTGGGGCTGAGAGAGCTGATAACTTGCAATTTTTATTGGAAAATAAAATGCCTTAAACCAACTATTAACAAACAACGATTTATTATAGCGGACTTTTCTTTGTTGTTACTAAATGTATTATAGATATACAATACGAAAGCCTTAGCAACAATTGTGTTGTAACATTGTTTAATCTTAATCCGATTTTGATAGGAATTAGCTTACAAGTGTCTGACTTGTTCCGATTCATTAAAACATTGGTTTCCTTACGTGTTACATACAAGTGGTACAGTAACAAAATACAATTTAAATCAAACAGTTTAACTTTATTTATAACCAGTCTTCTAACTAGTCAAATTTTATCGGTTTCTTCCTTCAAACAAAAGATTTTGGACCCAAAGAAACAGGCTAATAATTTTTAATCAACAATAACAATAAAGCTACTTCCAAAATCAATGTAGCAGTTTTCGTACGTAACCCTTTCGAGCATTTCGAAAGCGTAGAGAACAGACGGAGTAACTTCCTGAGATACCTTTCAACAATCTTTAACGCTAATAGAAAACAAGAAAATATTGAATGACATACCGTAACGATAAATCTATAGGATATGTTCTGAGGGATGTCATACCAATACATTACCTTAGCGTTAGATTGTAGAAAGATATCTCTACTACGGCGCCAGGACAGCCAATAAGGTTAAAAATAAGTAATCATATACAATTTTATAACGTCTAAATATTTTTCATTGCCCTTTAAATCGCTTATGTAACAAAGGTCGTCGAAATATCTCTGGGTTGGTGACAGCTAACAACTTAAAATATCATTATAGCTTAATCTTTTATTGTGAGTAATATCCTAAGATAAAGCTTATAGGTATATTACGATTATTTTATTAATTCTATAATGCGTTATTACTGTCACAATCTATGCTAATATTAAAAAGTATTTTTTTTTTGTAGTTTATTGAACACATTGTCATATATGAAATAGCCTAAAAAACCCATAAAAATCTGCAAATCAGCTTATGGAAATAAATAAAAAGTATTTTATATTGGTATTTTGCTATTTCACAATAGTTTAAGTAAACGTCGCATTAGCGCAAAATTTTGGAAGACAATCCCAATATCATTTTAGAACTCTTTGAATTAATGTGAAGCTACTATCAAGATTCTGAGTTTTTCGGCTTTATTTATTTTCGGTACTACTTCACATAAGTAGGTACTATATTATGTCTTGGTTCTCGATATGCTTAACTTAAAACCCTAATGTCTGCTTTGGGATTTTATAAATATTTATTTTTCTTACAGAAATTCAAGATGATGAACGGTGTTGATAAAATGGCCAGTAAAGACAAATTCAGTACAATGTCGTTGGACGACGCCATGATGTTGGCTGGTGAGTTTATTGTTTTCTTTTTTATAGAGCTGTTAAGTTTATGGAAGAAAGTTTTACTGCCGATCTATTTATTATCTATGTTGGATAATTATAAATGAGAGGTAAATGCGTTCATCAGCAATAAAAAATATTGATAATAGATAAATATAAATTATGTAAAATATTTATCGATAAGTCACTACACCGTAGAACTTAAAACTTAAAAATAAAACCTTTTTAGAACACGTTTTAAAAAAGAAATATCTTACTTTGAATTGCGAACACCTTTTTTATTATTATGCACGAAGTAACTGATAATTTGTATCCCTATAGTTTAGCAATGCTAATCACGTGGTACGTATAAGCATTCTCTTTGACAAGTAGGGTACTCAATCAATAGCAATTAGCAACCCGATGACCCACATACAAACTCATTGCGATCAATTGAGATAGCAATGGACATGCGTACGTCAAAATTACTATGAATCTATTTAATATACAGCTGTCTGTTATCCCGATGACCTAATTGAAGTTAGAGAGACGTCGCTTTTCTTTACAGAGGGTGCCAGTCGAAGTTCTCTGTAGAGTATTCTAATCCTTTTAAGCAAAAGGTAGTCCTTTTAAGCAGGGCCTTGTTAATCCAATGTCTCTGAGCACGCAACAGATCACAGAATGACAAATAACTTAAACCTCATCTATAATTAGAAACGCTTATTTATTTAGAAATCGAGTGAATACAAGATCATAAGTATCTCTTAGTTTAAACATTTGATGACGTAGAATATCGTCACGAAATACTTAAAGTTGTCAGAAATGGCGGTCGTCTATACTTTTCTCTTGATATACTTACTTTACTTCTCTTATAAATCGGACAATAATGAACTGAGCAATGGCTCATAAGCCCCGTAAGAACGCTATCATAAGACAATCATCATGATTTTCATTTTAGAATATATCTTAAAGCTATAAATAATATAAATGTTTTTCCTTACGCCTGATAGCGCACACTCCACCCACGACCTACGCCAATTTCATAATATACTATCAAGTGAAAAATATATTTAAATATGTGATTTACGATTAGGGTTATAAAACCGCAATAACAGTGGAAAAAAACAAAATTTAATCTTTGTTTTTCGCTTATTGCCGTCAGGTGAGGTTGAAGTGATATAAAACCATAAATTAGACTTAATTTTGAATTGGTCAATAGAAAACAAATAAATGTATTTCTTTCAATATCGCATGGCTTGTTATTGCATTTAAATCGGCATACTCTAAGTCCTCGAATAGGAAAAGCCTACTACAGTTACCATGTTTAAAAGGTTACATAATTATATATTACTATCACAAATAAATCTTACAAACATGGTGGAGATATTTAATGCAAACTACTTTTTCCTTATTTTTGAGAGCTTCTTAAATAAAGATAAGTAAGTACCTTTTCTGATAAATATTATTTCCTTATAATACTCAATTATTGTGTATGAACGCACTAATCTCTAGAATTGCTTCTGAAAATTCTTTATCTAATATAAAATGATTATATCAACTGACAATTATTGGAAACTAAATTTTACACAGACAATGGCGCAATTATAAATTAATGACAGTATATGTATGTACAACCGAAATTACAAGAATTATTTTTATCAATGTTTTTTCTCTCTAATTCACAAATAATTAGGCGTAGAAAGTACCAAACAGCATTAATACGAGTACTAATCACATTTATTAGCAAGTTGGTAAACTATTTTCAAGGTATAAAATACGTAAACATTAGATTAGAACATCGTAATGTATCATAATGTGCATTAATTACGAATAACATGGAGATAATATATCAAAGCAAATAACTGATGCAGGTGACGTAACTTTTCAATAAACAGCTGTAATTAATAAGGACGCGATTTCTTCAACATAAACTAATAAAGCGTATTTTGCGTAGATATTTCCAATAAAGGTATATATCAATGGCGAAGGGTGACATTTTGCAAAAGGTAACTGTAAAAAATTAAAAATTTCCATAGTTAAGACATAAAGGCCAATTTAACTTAAACCCAAAAATAAGACAAAAGTAAATAAAACTAATATGAAAGCCGGTAGGAATCGGGAGTTTAATGTAAGTATACCACTGGTATACTTACATTAAGCAACTATATTTCCGTAATACCGAGACTGGCTGACAATACCAGTAACCTAGAATTATAATGCAAATCTTTAAGCATAAAATACAGCTCTAACCTAAAAAATGGCGCCGAATATTTTTTCGCTTAATAAGCCCGTGTAACTACTAAAGCCGGCCTCAGATGAACGGCTTACTCAACTCGATTATCTCTTTATTCAGTTGTAAAAAGGCTTATAAATTTTACTAACGTTATAAGCTGTCATAGGGCGAGCTATGTATCAAACAGCGGAACCTCGCCCCCTTTTGTCAGCCCAATTGATGACCATTACTTAATATATTTATAATTGTTTTTGAAATTATATACCAAATTTTATAAACTCATATATAAAAAACTGTGTAATAAATGCTTAGAAAGGAGGTAGATAGTATCATAACTATATAGCGTTCGGCTGTGCGTTTATGCATCCAATGGGACAAAGAGCTTTATGTAAATATTGATTATGATCTTACATAGGTCAAGTGTTATAATACACGTGGCTCTTACATGTCTATCTTATATTTGTTTTTGTTTAAGCTTATTTGATAGTCGATACAAAAAGAAACACATATCACGGCTTTATCCTCGACGGGGTAGGTAGAGGTTCAGAAGTTACAATGGCTAATTTATTGGTCACAAAAATGCATATCAGCCCATCTTAAAGAAGTTTCAGCGGATTAGGCGCATCATAGGCCCACTAAGTCTATAATCGCAAATATTAAGTCTGCTGGAAAACCTAATAAAAAAATTAAATAAACAAAGCTGAAATAAGCCAAAGAAAAATGTGAAATGGACGACACTATGCGTTCGTGCGCACAGTACGCCCTAGTATTATTGTTTGTGAACTCGGTTGCTAATGTCGTTTACGGAAAACCATCGCTTTTCCCATTTAGCAACGTGATTCGACGTTTACTTAGCATAATCAAATGTTGTCTCAAGGATCGGCTGTATATCTCCCACGTTGTTTTTGCGCGGTTTGGGAAACCCCATCGCAATTGATAAGAACCGTCACCTGTTTGTTTGCTTTGGTTTTATGGATTTATTACTTCTTTAGGAATGACGCGTGATATCTTAGGATAGTATTTTGTGTTTTTCGGCTTTCCCAGGCCTTTAACAGCTCGTTTTACTTCCGAGATTGATCTTTAGGGTCTAATATCATCTCTCTGGACGCCACTCCATTTACCATCAAGTCCTGTGGGGTCACTTTTACCTGGTCGTCTAATAAAAAAATATAAAAATAGTATGTAGCAACTATGGCCACTTTTGGAAACAACTTCTATCAGGTATATTGGGGAGTTGTGACCAGAAGGATCATTATAACCTTCTGCGCGTCGCGGTATTATCTTTAAAGAAAATATTACAACCGAACCACCTGTACGGCTCTATGGTTTAGAATCCGACTGTAAAACATGATGCTAGATGATCGATCTGCCAACCGAATAGTTTTTGTTATCTATAAATATTTTTTCAAGTCTTGATGTAATGGAGCCTAAACTCTAAGACTAGATTGTTTTCGTATTAAATCGGGTAAAATCTACACGTCACTATATCTTTGTTTCCAGGGTTCGGCACTTACAACATCCTGCACATGCTGATGAGTGGCGTGATCCTCATGGGCATGATCATGCAGAGTCTGGCCCTCGGCTACATCCTGCCGGCTGCGCAGTGTGACCTCAGCCTCACACTGCAGCAGCGAGGGTGGTTAGCAGCCATACCTTTCCTAGGTAAGAAGAATAAGTTGATATTTGCGATATATTTTTTGATATCAATACAAAAAATATATTGTTACGTCATTTTTAATAAAATACCATCAATATATATTGACGTACTAGATTTGGCGTTCCGTACATTTACTATGTACAATTGAAATGAACTGCAATCGATTCAAACTGACTTTAGTATGGTCAATATTAACAGCTTGTAGTTGTGTACGGAGTGGCGCTCATGGTATAAGAGCTCGAGTCTAAGTGTAAACCTGGATTTGAATAAAATATAATATTAGTCAAATAAGTAAAATTGTTTGTAGTTCAAGTGAATGAATAGGTTACAGTAATGTTTTGGGTGCCATTTTAGTCCAGATTTTTAACAAATAATCTATATGGATATTCGTGTCTATAGAATATACGTCAATGTAAAATACGCATTAAATTTGTATTTAAGTCGAGGACATTAGTGATTAATCTGTTTACGTTTTTACATGTAAAATTTATCAATAACAATCATCGAACTATTTTTCGTTTAGTGCCTTCTATTGTGTGGCCAATAACGCAGTACAATACTACGTGACTGCGTCGGTGGCATAGTTGTGATTGCCCTGAGGTTCCAGTCCCGGGTCGGACCTAAATAATATTAACTGGGTTTTTTCATCTTAAAAATGATACAGTCGCAGATCGGTGTCAGGAAGTTGGCGGTGTGATACCTCCGAGCCTCGGAAATCACATAAACCGGTCATCTCGGATTGTTGTCTCACCGGACTATGAGGAACAGAGAGTGGACTTGTATTGCGCACACTCTTGGGCACTACAATATCTCCTGCGTGACCTGGCCGAAATTTGTTTAGGACGGATATCTACGTAATGGTTTCGCCAAATAGCGGTTAAGGCGACGGGACACTGGGCAGTTGTCAGATATATCAAAAAAAAATCATGTAAAGCACGCGTCGCGTCGCGATCCCGACCCGCCCGCTGTTTGGCGACCATAATACTTTGTGATTCAAAGTTCAGGCGATGTTTTTACCAAGTTTACTTCTTTAATTAATTGTGGTATTACGCGGATTGATATTTTCCTCATTAACTGGAATAAAACAATACCTTAAACATCCATTACTAAATCTCAAGGTACTAATTTATATTGTATGTTTTCCAGCTATAATTCTGACGTCATATTTCTGGGGCTGGCTGGCTGACACGCAGGGTCGCAGGCCGGTGATGTTGTTCTCCATGATCATATCAGCTGTGTTCTCTGTATTCGCCAGCTTCTCGCCTGACATCATTTCCTTTGGTGTCTTGCAGTTTATTTCGGCTATATTGTAAGTATAGTTTTTATAAAAAAAAGTTGTTTCTGCAAACGATCCAATAGATTATGAAGTTGAATGAATAAAGTGTCAGAATCTGCTACAAATTCAGTAAATTACCGTTAAAAGAAAACAAATGCTACGTGGAATCAATTAAAAAATGATATTTTATATTTAAATACAACTTATTATCCCTTCTTGTATAATATTAGTTTATTATACCGGACGTCTGCATAAATTGCTTTATTTTTTGTATCAGGCGAATCAATATCATGTTTTGTTATTAATAAAATGTTAGCGATACCACAATGTAGTATTATAAAAAATGAGAATAAAAAGACAACATTTCATGCTCGGAAATTAGTATTGGCTGCCATTCAGTGTACCACATTATTAAAAAAGTTATACCATTATCATTTTTAAATTGAATCAACTAAGATTCAATATACTTACCTTTGAATTTAGCGTACTTTCCCAATGCCACTATATGTTTTCACACATCTTTTCAGCATGGCTGGCTCATCGGCCGTGGTGTACACATATCTGGGAGAGTTCAACAATCTCCGACACAGGGACAAGATGGTCGCCTTCGGGTCTTCCTTTGTGGGCATCGGGACTGTCATATTGCCTTGTAAGTATTTAGGAACAAATATTTTACACCTAAATAAAGCCTAAAGAGGACTACCTCGTTAGGCTACAGCTACTAAGCTGTCTCTCGTATCGTAGAGTCAAAGTGTAAAAAATAAAATTGTATGGCTAGAAGCAATATGCAGATTTGTATGTGTTCAGTTTAGAGGAAAATGTATCCAGTAAAATTATTGGTTATTGTGAGTCTTAATATCTCGTGTCACACGAGAACGAACGTAGCCTTACGATGTTAACACGTTTATATGTTATCGTTGCGTTTCCAATCAAGCGAGGCGCTGGTTTGTAATTCCACTATAGTAATACAAAAATTTTCTTCAATCCTTCCAGGTGTATCCTGGTTGATCCTCCCTCAAGAGTTCGCGTTTCCCATAAGTTTCCTGGACATCTACTACCGTCCCTGGAGGCTGCTCATCGTAGCCTGCGCTATTCCCTTCGCACTGGCCTCTGTGCTCCTTCTCTTTGCTCCGGAGAGTCCCAAGTTCTTGTTCGCGACGGGACAGCATGCTGATGCTTTGGAAGTGGTGAAGAAGATTTATGCCGTTAATAACAGAGCGCCTGCGGAAGAATTTCCAGTGAGTAGACTATTATTACTAGTAATATCTGATCTTTTTACACAAAAGTTACAGATTTTGTTCACATACAATAAAAAAATTAAAAATTACTAATTCACGAGATTAATGTCATTAATTCTTTTCCTTCCAGGTGAAATCTCTTTCAACCGGCAACTTCTTGTACAAAGCCAGCGATAGTAAGGGAATTGCGGCTATATGGAACTCCATGAAGGAGCAGACCATTCCGCTGTTCAAAATGCCACTAATACCCTGGACTCTGCTTACTTGCTTCGTGCAGTTCGAATTTTTGCTACGTACGTTTCTTCTTTGGTCTTATCCCTAAAAATTAAAAAATATTAAATCCAGATAGATTTCTATAGGGCATCCTAAAGAGAAGTTTAACTTGAGTAACAATAATCATTTCTAAAAACCACTGCACCATTTAGCTCGTAAATTACTTAGAAAAAAACAGTTATTCAAAAAACTTAATATAATTGACTTACAAAGATAGAATTTAAATAATTCTAGAAAACGTTTTGAAAACCCAATGCGACTCTATTCCAGGAAATTATATTGTGAGATGAATTAAGAAATAAATCATCTTGAACAATACTTGCAGGACCAATGGTTTCTACGTGTGGTTCCCGAGTATCCTCAACTCTTTGGCAAACCACGACGGCGGCGAGACCAAGATCTGTGATGTTCTAGATGCTAGCAAAGCCGCAGCTGCCAATGGCACTGATGTAAGATCATATTACTATCCTAACCTTCGGTGCCCGAGAATAAATTATAATTATTATTAGAAAGAATCCAAAAATATATTTTTGCATTAACACTTTGCACACCAATTTTTATTTATTTCTGTTGGAACTGAATATGAACTGAATAACAGCCTGTATGGCTGATCCCGGAACGCGACACACTTACGTGGGCCAGTATGGCGGGTTTTAACACCTTGTGTACGGTTACTGATGTCCGGGTGGATATAAAATATATGAATATTGTTTAACATAATTGAAATCATTAATTTTTTACAGGTAATCTGCGATGACACAATGAACACTGCAACCTTCGAGCGGTCTATCTACATCGGGCTGGTATTCTGCTCCATGTACATCATCGTGGGCTTCCTCGTCGACTTCGTGGGGAAGAAGCTGATCCTCCTGACCATCCTCAGTGTCACTGGCCTCTGTGGTATCTGCGCCCATCTGGCCTACAACCAACAACTAGCGGTGGTGTTGTTCGCGGTCTTCCAGATGTCCGGAGCCTGTATCGGTCTCATGAATGCTGTCGCTGTCGAACTGTTTCCTACTAAGTTTAGGTGATTTTTTTTATAGTTATTCTAAGAAAAGTGTAGTGTCAGCCTCAGTGGCGTAGTTGTATTGCGTGTGCGGTACGACACCGCTATTAGGTCCCGTGTTCGATACCCGGATCGGGCAAAGTGATATTGCGTATTTTACTGAGTATCAGCCAAGATTATGGAATTTGTGCATAGTGAAAAGTGGGTGTCCTGATTGTACTTTTGCTAGTATATTCAGGCATAAAGGATGATAATTGTATAGTAATTGATGGCAATTGGACTACCTTCCGAAATTAGAATTGTAGTAGTTTCCAAATATATTCATACATGTCAATACTTATTTGTTACAGGGCTATGGCGATATGTTTGTCAATGATGATGGGTAGAGTTGGCTCCATGGTTGGATCCAACTTGATCGGTATGTTCTTGGAGACCAACTGCGGCGCGGGATTCTATCTGTTCGGTGGTATTCTTATTGGTACGTATCTAATGAATATAAAAAAACTAGGTATTGAAAAGCACACTGTATCCAAATGTATCAATATGTGACATAGTTGCATCCTTAAAGATAGTCCGAGGTGCTATTACAATGTGTCCTGCCTTTTTTGAATCAAATTACCTTAAAAACGCTATTACAGCAAAATTACCACTATAACCTAAAAATGATCAAAATCTTTCTGAACTTTGAAATTAAACTATTTTACATTCTATACTTATTCTCGACCTTTCGAAGACTTTACAGCCTTCTTAGTCACGGGGGACTGAACTATTTGACTCTTCAATAAAATAATTTGACTAATAGCAATTTCATTGCTCATCAAATTTTCATTAAAGTCAATACCTTCGGCATTCTGTATAATATGACTAACACATTTTATCTTTTCTTCAGTGAATGCAATCTGCTGTCTCACATTACCCGCGAAGAAAACAATTCAACCATCAAAAATGATCAACGTGGAGTCAACGCAGAACCAAACCCACGAACCTGTATGAACGAACCCAACAATCCAACGGCAGAACGACAAATAATAGAAGCGATTCAGAGGTCGATAGAATAAAGAATTTATTAAAAAAAATATGTTCACGTGTAGAAGCCAAAGATTGACAGCCATAACCGAGTTAACCACAATAAATCTTGCAGAAGATGACTTTCACAAGCGATTTTTACAATGTAAACGCGGCAAGCTGACTCCTGCAAATTTTAAAGCTTGCAGGACTTGCGGCGAGTTGTGTGTAGAAATATAGCAATATTTCTGCTATTGTAAACGTATTTGGAAGTTCTTGCGCAAAATATTGCTATGAGAACTTATTTGTAACGTAGCTTCATGCAGAATTATAAAGAAATAAATTGTCGTTGTATTTAATATATTAGATGAAAGGCATGAACTGAGTGTAAAGGAAACGGTCCAAAAACTAACACAAGTGCTAATGATTCTTAGATATGATGACGTTACAAAGAAAATAGCAAAAAACATATTTTTTTTATCTACGGAGTGTTTGAATAGATAAATACAATGAATGTTAAAGAACATTATTATTAATATGATTTTATGTAACACTAATAAAACATGTAATAGGTGAGCAGTTTTCGGAGGGTTTCCCTTACATTCTATATTAATTTGCTAAAAACAGAATAAAATGATTTCAATCTGATGAAATTTAAAAAATCTTTTTTGCGCAAGGATACTGAGTAAACTTTTTTTTAAATAATGTTGGCATCGGCGTTTCTAGAACGTACTGTACCGCACAGAGATTAATACTCTTTATTTAACTTTGTTGATAATTTTAATGCCAAAGTTAATTTATTTTTAACAAAGTACAAAAACATTGTAGTCTGCTATAAAAAAATATTATAAATAGATAATAATTAGGACCAAATTGTTGTAAATAAATTTGTTAATATTAAACATTGTTGATAATATCGCTGTATTTTATTTCTAATTAATTATTTAAACAAAAAACTGCCAATAAAATTATTTCAAATTCTTTTTAGGGTTTCCTAGATTCTTCGCTTACGAGATCTTTCTAAAATATTCGAGATATCAAATTAAATTAATTAAGTTGCGCCTCTGCCTATCCCTTCAGTGATAAAGGGCATGAGTCAGTGTGTAAAATTTAGTTAATTTTCATTAACAATCCCCTTCCCATAATATTTATACTTCTGTATCCATGGGCTATAATTATGTGTCTATAGTGTATTTAATTAAATACATAATTAAAAAGTGAATAAAACCTATATATCATAATAACTAAAAACGTCAAATATTCAAATAGTTGTATGACTCAGATTTCACTCAACATGAATGAAAAAGTGAACGACAATCCACTCAGACAATCCACCCCTTACTTGTTGCTCTGCGCAGATAAGTTGCGCGGTAACATAACCTCAATATTGCATCTTGAACTCATGAAAATGTTCGTCAAACATTTTCACGCGCTGAAAACTATCTATGCCGCCCTAAACAGCGGAAGTCGAAGGTTT
Source organism: Manduca sexta (assembly GCF_014839805.1). Classification (NCBI taxonomy): domain Eukaryota; kingdom Metazoa; phylum Arthropoda; class Insecta; order Lepidoptera; family Sphingidae; genus Manduca; species Manduca sexta. Next base: position 7,850 of record NW_023592833.1, on the reverse strand, counting down.
TCATTCCTGAAGAGGTGGTGGTGAGGGCAGGAAAATTTCAGAATTGTGGGCGGCTGTACCAGGATCGCAGAAATGGTAAGAGATGTATGCGCGCGTGCCAGTTACCATGGTGCCGCGTTTCTTCGCATGCGCCGTAGATATTGATTTTCTTCAACCCTCTGGTAAAACTCCCCATCCCGCTTTTAAGGAGAGTGTATATTTTGGATGTGGCATTTTATGCCATAAGTATTATTGAATCCCAAAGAAACTACAATGTAATGGAATCTAAGGCCGTCGTTCTCACATTTGCATTCTACTCCGTATCAATTGTAAATAGTGCTATTAATTAGTAATAATTAAAGTTAATTAATTATTAGGGGTCGGTAGGTAAGATTAGCTTATTTATATAATTTTTTTCATTGATCTGTAGAATAAATAAATAAGAGACGGTACTGTATAAATTTAGGGAGACAATTAATGGTTTGAACATAGCATTTTTCGACACTCCATGTTTGAAAATACCAATACTTCTCGCGCTGTATGCTCGCCTAGTGAATCAGATGTCGGGAAAACTTCTTTTAAAAGATTGCCTCCGTTTTTCCACAACAGAAAATTGATGGAAGATCTGTGAAGGAAAGATTTAACTTTCCCTTTCCAAAACAAAGATAAGCAAAATGATTTTGATAAATTTTCAATGTTTTTCCAGTTGAATATACTTTTACTAAGATATTCTTTTGTTTGCTTTTTATAAATACGGCTAAGAAAAAAAAAACAAAACGTAAGTAATTAAGTTATTTATTGATGATATAAAGAGGACAAAAAACGATTTCTTCGTCATTCGTATATTAAAAAATCTGTGGGATTCGCCATTTTAGTAGAAAGTTACTAGGAATGCATAGATGAAAGAGCAATATCGACTTTCCTCGAATCGTGTGAATGGAATCTATGAATGGAAATTTCCCGCTTGCGCTTTTGTTTCCTTTATAGTAAAATTTAGAGGGATTCGCCGTTTTTAGTAGAAATGACTAGGGTAGCATAAACAGAAGGAGATTATCGATTTCATTCGCGCGAAAGAGTCAGAAGACTGAACTCCGCTCGTCGCACACAACCCTAAATCAATACACTCGCATAGTCAGCTGATTACATTCAAGATACTGCAGGGGACATAAACAAAATGGCTAAATCAATTGTTTAAATTAAGGTTGTAAGGCTTTAAATAAATTGTACATAACGTACATAAAAATTAAATGTAAGTGTATTCATAACTCGTTCAATTGATGAAAAAAAGGCATGAGGGATCAAAACCGGTTATATAAAAAAAAGAGTGGTAAATAAAGCGAATAATCATCATAATCATACCATCGTGGCGAAAGTGTCGCGTGGGGTAGATCAGGTGCAGTGAAGACACAGCTGTACTAGGATAATAAATAGGAAATTTTACTTTACATTTTATCTTAATGAATAAACGTGTACAAAAAATCAACTACACTTACAAGTACTTCAAAATCTTATTCATAAAATTGCTGGTTAAGTATTCTATTGAAAAAGCGTCTGATAACGATAAGTAATTACGTTCTGTGTCATTGGAATATCCAGTGGGAAAACTCAACTCTATAAGCAATAAAATAATGCTTCTTTGCAATCAGTAGGTATCGAAATTCGTTGCAAATAGAGAAATCAATTCGTGTCTTAAATACTGAGCAAGAATTCTCACTCTGCGTGGTAGGATTATCTTGCTATCTCTTACTTCCACCCCCATTGTTATCAAGTGACATCACGTCACGTAATTAGACTCAAAACAAAACAGAACAGAAAAAAACAATTCAAATTCCGAATTTGTATAATTATTCAAGTACCTATGTTTGCAAAGTTTGTATAGAGATATTTAGTTTCTTAATTTTTTTTTCTTCTTTGTTATATAAAAGAGTTTGTAGATTTTAGTTTGTTTATTATTATTATTTTTTATAATAACTGTTTTATTTGTCTGTATTTTGCTTTATCGGCTACTCATGAGTTTTTGACACTCATTATAGGTATACCAAGATACAGGCATAGCCTAGTTTGGGGACTCAGATATGCTAATTACTGTTTATGTACTTCGTAATGTTATTATTTCTGTGTTCTTTTTGTTGCAATAAAGTTAAGTTATTATTATATTATTATTAATTTATTTATTTCTTAAATGATATTTAATTTTTTTTTCTACATTTTGTACGAAAGATATTATAGACAAAAGTATTAATGTACCCTATGGCCTAAAGAAACTAGAGATGACCTCACCAGATTCACGTCTTCTTTTCAATACACCAACGAGGCGATAACAAACACATTTTATCACGTTTATTCAACAATCCTCAATATGAAAAGGTGCCACATCTCGTGTTGAACCCACGTGTTGTTTTGTTGAAACTCTGAAAGCGTACAATCCATTTTGTTTAACTAAACAGGATAAATGTTACTAATATTGTAACAATAGCAGCAAATACCTGAACATAAATGTTCTGCTTTGATTATAATAGGTTAAATAGAACTTAAATAATTGTCCACAGGTTCAAATCCCAACGGCACACACTTTTAATTTGCTAAAGGTATGTGTATGTTCTTTGTGAATTATCGCTTGCATTATACTTGAAGCATAACATCGTGAGGAAACCTGCATACCTCAGAAGTACTCTAGAGAAATTTTGAGGGTGTGTGAAGTCTACCAATCCGCACTAGGCGTGCGTGTGCAATAAAACACATTACTGAGATGATATATCTAATGGTCACACGTAGTTCTGGAGAGTAGATTTTCCCACGAGAGTTGGAAAAAACCGCAGTTTTTAGTCTTTATGCCGAAATATAGAAAAAATACTTCATGGTCCCGAATGAGAGGTCACAGGTCATAACTCAGTCTCCGTAATCGATACTACATAAGTTAAATAATTTCTTATATTTGCGTGAATGTCACTCATCGAAATAAAATGATAGATTGTATCGCGTTTTTTTATATTTCAATTTTTTGCCAACGTTTCAAAGTTTTTGCATGCTTCTTATCATTAATTCAGTAGTCAATCGGCGAAAATAGTATTATATTATGTTTTCTCTGCAAAAAACATACATATACCTATACATAATTTAGTAACATTACAAACATTCAAGCATTTAATGAAGTCAACTTTTTCTGAAACTGATAAACCTTATCAGCCGTGTTACATATACTTCGCGAAAAATGAGTCTGATCCTTATTTGTGAATGATATCCGAAGTAACAATCATTCGGAATCGATTGGTGGTAGGGTATTTTATATCTGCCTGGATAGCGACCACCGTACCACTACAGAGTAGGCAGAGATGCAACTAGGGCACCCACTTTTCGCCGTGTGTTCCGTCCCATGATGTGATAGGGAAAGAGACTATCGCCATATGGAGCACGATTTCAGACTCCGGGCTGACACATCAGAAAAACCCAATGTCACTTTTACTGGACCCAAGATTTGAACCCGGGACGTAAAAGCGACCACTCACGAATTACAACACCACTAAAGCAGGCAGACTAGTTCCACTGAACATAAACTCATATAGCTAATAAATAAGTTGAATATACTTGAAAATGTATTAATTTTATCACGACAATACACTTGTAAGATGATATTTGTTGTACAAATCTATACATATAACAAAACAGTTGTCATTTAATTAGTCCGTACGTCACGTAAAACAGACTAAACAAATCCAAGGCGCTTTTCACTATTATGTGAAGTGAAATTGCAGTGAATAGGCTAATTAGCATTTGGTATTTAACTAGACTAAACCTCGCCTACAAAACACCAGCAGATCTTCAGCAACTCTACCACTAAAATAATTACAATGACGCTTATGCTGTAGTAACATCATTTTATATTGATTTCAACACTTTGTTTCCATGAGAAGACTAGAACAGCTGGAGTCGGAACGAAAACCCATTTTATAATATGTGGATTCCGCGCGGACAGCGTCGCCAGCACAACTAGTAAACGAGTATTTAAAGGTGATACGCTAAGGTTTTGTTTATTGCAGTCCATGCTTTGAGAGCATATACATGTGTATCGTGAATGAAGGGCTAAGTGGATCAAGTATCATGGCGGTTACAACTCAAGATGAGAAGAAATCCTGCTTCGAAGCGGCTTTAAATTCAACAGGTATTATCACGTTCATTGATATCGGGTTAAAACTAATTTTTGCTATCAAGGACTCGGCTCACCTCATGGTGTCATAATATGTATGATCTTAACGTATGGGGTATTTAGTGTGAGGGTGGGATAATTTATCTAGCACCACATGATTAATTTGGTCTTGGGTATGCAATTCTCCGTGTTTGAAGAAGACCATAACTGGTAGAACAGGCAAAGCTTGACCGAATTGCACCGCATTTTTTTTAAATGGTCCTACGTTTGTAAGCCTGGCAAGGACCGGCTTATACACACCTTTTGGATGAGCGTTTTAGGCGCTCACAACCCTAAAAAATTAAGCGATGATGCTAAGTGCTGGGAAACACCGGACTGACACTGCTCATCATCATAGTAAATCCGTGATTACCTAAGACCTCAATGTTGACGGCATGCAGTCCCTAAATCCCGAAATTAAAATTAAGAGTCAGTTTTAATTCTATGATAGCAAACCAATCAACGTTTTAAATAAATATTATGTTGATTCTTTGTTTTCTGATGCGCGAAATGACAAGAGCTCTACATAATCATAATTATGTTAAATTCAGAACATACACCTAATTTAATGGCAATTCCTAATTTGAAAACATTGTACCTTCCACGCAACTTGTTTTAAAGTACTTACCTACTATAATTGCCCGTCGCTCAGTTTTCAACTGATTGTAATGTAAATAAATCTATTTAAATCAATTTACTTGCAAATGTAGTTTATCTTATAAAAAATATATTAAATGTAAAACGTAATTTAAGTTCTACCTTACAAGGCATAATTAACCAACCGTGCACTGTTTACTTTGGAAATACTTAGTATTTATTATAGGTACGTATTTTTTTCTCAAAATTCCGCCTTGTTTAGGTACTCACTCTCGCCATTATTGAATATAGCATAAAGCACTTCGAGGTAATGTAGATTCGTCTTATTAAAAGAATTGTAAGAATAGAATTATAGTTTTAACAAAAATCAATCTTCAGCTTATATTTATAAAGATTCAACGTAATATATAAGAAACGCGGACAGAGAAAAGAACTACTATAATAATATATTCCAGGATTCGGCAAGTACAACATAGCAATGCTGCTCTCCTGCTGCCTGGTGATCCTGGGCATGTACATGGATATCTTCGGGTTCTCCATCGTGATGCCGGCGGTGGCTTGCGACATGGACCTCAGCACTTCTCAGCAGGGGTTGTTGTCCGCTATGCCGTTGATTGGTAAGATTATGCTATTAGTCATATCTTTTGCAGTATCTTGGGGTATATTATAATACAGTAGGTATATCAGATTGAGCAGAAGTTTACATTGGATAAGAACTCTTACAAGTTGAACTATATTATTATATAGCCTAAGCAGGAAAAAAACCTTAGTGGGCCCCGCTTTTGCTTTTTCTGTTTAAAGTTAATGTTGGCAGTATTATAACTCAGTTCCATGTCTTACTACAATATGGCAAGATTTTTTTATTTTCCTGGTCAAGCTATAATTTCAATAGAACTAGGGCGTGACATTGATGCTACTGAAACATAAATCAGATATGTTTGGTACCTGAGCTGCCGACCACGATATACCCGGCTACAAACCACTTACAGATATACTCACGCTAATGAGTCGCGTTCTAAAAATCATCCTATAAAATCCTGACATCTGCCAAGTAACTAGATTTTCGTAGCTACAGTACACGGGTGTGCGTATGCAGAAAAATAACAAGTTTTCATGGGACCAGTGAGACAGCCGGGTTGTAGGAAACCTAAGCTACTTTAACAATTGTCAATAGCAAAGTATAAACTGTGTTTCACGACAACAAATTGATAGCGTTTGATTGATAAACCTCTATTTCTTTTTTCTTTTCACAACCCATAACGCTTTTTGCATAACGAGCGTATCCATAAACATTAGCGCACGTGTTTTATCAGTCAAGTTGAGTCGTCTACCAATTTATTTATTGAAGATACTGTATGCTTATATTATGCATAGTATTTGTATAAGCAGTTTCGTTCCAACGTTGTTACCAGCCAGGTTTCCTGTGAGGCAGTAGCGCTAACCTAATAAGGCGGTGCCCACAACAGAACGGTGCGTTAACCGTATTTTGAAAAGCTAGCTATACGAAATTTATAATACATTGTAGAAAAAATGTCATATTTCTACAATATTTTATCTTTACTATGGTTGTTTCTATTTATTTTATAATGTGGATAGGTATTATTTCGTTAATTTCTAATGAACATCCCAATTTAATTGTGTTCCGTGCATCTCCTGATAAAGTAAACTTCATCTTCAATTTGCAACCAACATTATTAGACAATTTAAATAAGAATATCTTCATAGTTAATTTTTTAAGACTTAGAATATATTTTTCTTAAGAAATTTATCGTAAATCTTTGCATATTCTCACCCGTTCGATGCGATGATCTTTATCTCCCTTCAGACTGTTACAGAAGCTTTTTTCCTATCTCTATGAAGGGACAACTGCCTCTCTTATCCTTCTTTATGAACCTAGTGTGTGAAACACGTCGTATAGTCTTTGCTACACTTAGTCTAAAATTATCTCGCAACACTGCAAACCATTTAATATTTGTTCTGCACACTGATTTATTTATTTAATAAAGGCAATATTTGCAATAGACCTTAGCTACTGTATTTGCATTATTTTCTGTCGTCAACACAAGAACAATGAATTCTAAATACTACACGGACACTATTAGTATGTAAATGTTTAATCTATTATAACAAGACAAGTAAGCTTATTGACTAATTGCTTTTTCTTTTTCCAAATATAATATAGTCACAGAATTTTAATTTATAAGGAAAATAGCAACAAGAGCGCTTTCTTTTTGAAAATTATCGTAAATGGCCATTGCCAGCTAGAGGACTCACTATACAAGTGGTCTAATACTTGCTGACGTATAGCCCAATACACATATAGTGACATCGTTCCAGGTGTGATGTTGTCGTCATACGCATGGGGTCTGTGTGCGGACACCATGGGCCGCCGCACCACACTCGTGCTGGCGATGCCGGTCGGCGTGATCCTCAACTTCGCAGCCAGCATGGCGCCAACCTACACCGTTTTAGCTGTTCTGAAGTTCATGTCTGCTAGTTTGTAAGTATTCCAGTCTGCTTTTTTCATACGCGCATGGCAACGTGACTTCAGTGCACCTGATAATAAGCGGAGTGAACACCAAATAGAGTGTCAACTGACTGGAGATGGTTATCCATCGTTGGTCGACACAATGATACTGGCTTTTTAAATAAAATATACCTTGGGCTACTATTGTATGTACTTACTGCTGATTACTATCCGGGCGAATACATATATTCTACCACCAGCCGCCTGCATGCGATGTCGCTTGCTGTTTCTGGTACTATGCTGTTTAATCCCCGTACAATTACTTATTTTTTATTTCAATTGTCATTGTACGACAAAAATATCTTAAATGTCGGATGCGCCTCACTTTAATTACATACATAGATGTTTTAATAGATACTAAAATATTATATTTCCAGTACATCATCAGCAAACGCTGCCGCCTTCGTACTAATGGGAGAGCGTACCCGGCAGGCACAGAAGCCGATTCATGTTCCTCATGGCCAGCTCCACCATGGTCGTGCAGCTTATCATCAGTTGTGAGTTTGTTTTCTATCTAGCTTTTAACCATCGGCTGTTAACCGTAGATCTCAAACTTCTGTCCAA
>NW_023592832.1:0-21764 GCF_014839805.1 Manduca sexta | reverse complement strand
TTGTCGTTTACCATCAGGCGAGTGGCATATTCGTCTTAATAAAATGTACACTGGTACCAACAGATATAATTATGAAATCTGTCCAACATCAGACATATCCTTAGTTTTACCACAAGTTAATTTTCAAATAAAAGCAAAAATGAATCTCTCGTGCTCAAAAGATCAAATTCAATTTAAAAAAAATATTTTTTGGATATCTCGTATTTGGTTCTCTGCACAATAACCTATTAACTAAATAAACTCATGCAAATTGCACCGCAACATTTTAAGCCACCAAGAGCCATCTGGACGGTGCCCAAAATTAATTTTATCAATACTTTTTGTATGATACTAATATGTCGTTTAATTCAAAAAATATTTGATGATTATGTTACTAGAGTATTCTATTCTATATATACTTTATGTTTTTTTTGTTTTTATGCGGACATGGCAACGTTATACCATTTCACCTGATAGTACATAGAGTGGGGTCCAAAAGCATGTCGACTCATGAGAGATGATTACCCCTCAACAGTCGTCACAATAATGCCGGCCTGTTGGAACCGGCTATACAGGCTGAACCCGGAACGCGACACATTTACGCGGGCCACTATGGCGGGGTTTTAACTCCTTGTGTATGGTGGTCGCTATTCGGGCAGATATAAAATATATCCTACCAGAATATTATTTACTAAACCTATTAACCATAATATATATGTAAGTTAAATAGATTAAATATATGTCTGGGTTCGAATCATGGGTCGAGCAAAGTGATATTTGGGTTTTTCTAGTCAGTATCAGCTTAAGTCTGGAATTTATGCCCGATATGACAGTAGGCTCGCCCCTATCACATCATGGGACGGAACACTCCTGGCGAATAGTGAGTGCACTGGTTTCGCCTCTGCATATCCCTTCGAGGATTAATGCGTGATGTGTGTTTAAATAGATGTCGCTATAACAGCGCTATATTGTATACAACAATCATCTATCTATCTTCCAGTCACTCAAATCTAGATAGCAACACCGATCTCTATCGTCCAACCAATACACACCTCAATTCTTTAACATCGGCAAACCTAAACATCCCAATTTCAGCGTAAAATTTCAACTTATCTCACAATGTTCAAAACCACTATTTCCTTTAGTCATGTAATATTATTCATTGCTGTACCCAAACGTTTGACCCTCGATGTTGGACCCTGATAGGGCATGTACTAAATCACATTACACGCCACTTTTATTTGTTCCACTGCCATTCTTCACAGCCTTCGTACAGCAATTGAATACAGAGATGTGGGGCTACGTATGTTTCACCTCTAATGTTTCTTCTTATATCGTTGCTACTATTGTTGGGAAACTCATTTATAGTAATTAATCGATTGATTTCTTATTTTTGGTGTTTTTTTTTTATTGCTTCGAATGACGAGATGAACTTGCCGTTCGCTTGATGACTAGCGATACGATCGCCCATAAACAGCAAAAACATCTTTCAAGTTCCAACACCTTGAATGATAAAGTATTGTTTGGTATTCCACTGCGCTCGCCATCCTGAGACATGGGATGTTAAGTCTTATTACTGTACAGTAGTTACACTGGCTACAATGCCCTTCAAACCGGAACACAACAGTGACTACACACTGCACCCTTTGCTTCACGGCAGAAATGAACATTGCGGTGACTTCGCAGGTGGACTCTCACATATGAGACCTACCACCAGTAAAATATGCGTCGAAATAATAATGTATTGGTCGTTTTGCAGCTATCATAAGAGCCAGCGAATAAATTTTAAACCTAATGCTTTTAATAAACGAACATAAACTAATGGAATGGATTGTTGTCTTTTGTTTATCGCGAATTGTATGCAGTCTTTTTTAATAGTTCTGATCAGAGCACGTCGGTCATCTCGTATTTGTTTATAAAATTTATTCAAATAACTAAAAATATTAAATAAATTGTTAATTTTCTGTGCCTTTTTAAACAGCTCTTTGGATCATAGCCATTTTGAAATTAATGAGGCGACCTGGCCCATTTCCTGGCCTGACCGATATATGCGTGTGCCAATTTTATACCACGATATTTAAAAATGGTTGTAAGGGAACATTAACTGATATCGTGAGGTTTAACAACTTCAATGGATAAAATCTTTTGAACTAGGACGAAGAGCGTAACGTAAAAAGTGAATAACCTTATATTATGTTCCAAATAACTACCTATCCGAACCTAAACCATACTAAACAGTGCAATCCAAACTTCCCCAAAATATGGCATACAATCTTCTTAACTTAGGCAAGATCTAAACACGAGTTTACACATTTACACCAAGGAATTATTGCTTTCAAAAGATTTTGGACTCAATCTTGTGGCTGTCTGTCGAAGTCTTTTATATTTAGATACTAGTTTAAAGTTATTAGTAACCATTTTTATTTATTAGTTACGCTCAATTTAAAAATACACCCACATATATTTACATCGTTTATACCCAGAGGTAGTTAAAATCGTATCTAGTGCCACCCCCTTGTCTCTATGGGTATCTCGTCCCATGATGTGATAGGAAGCATAAATTCGAAACTCCGGGCTGACATTGAGCAGAAAAACTATATATCACTTTGCTCGATACAGAATTCAAACCTGAGACCTTGTAGGTCCTACGGCGCTAATACAACTATGCCACCGAGGCCGTCGATGTTAATTATATTCATATTACATATAGACTAACAAACTGCTAGGAACTCGTCTACTCCTGAGCGAGATACTTGCCACGCTGGCCTTTGGGAGATTTCAGACTTCTCGTGGCTACATATGAAGTTCTGAGGGATTCTTAGAACTAATCTAATCATCTTGCTGGAAACTAATAACAAATAATCATAATGATATCTGACTGCAGAACCTTATTTTAATTAAATGGTAATATTTTCTACGAATTTTCTTTGTGCTGTGCTAAAAATAATTTAAATACGACATATTATACGTCTGATATAACTGAACAAATGCATTACGTCATCTCTAAAATCAGTATTATCTTCGTATAATAAAGTGCTAAAAACGATTCAAATACGACATATTATACCTCTGATATAACTGAACAAATACGTCCTCTCTGCAATCAGTATTAAAGAGGAGTAATTCTAGAAATAAGTAAGGTATCGAGTGCCGGTAGTAACAAATCTATTACAAAACAATATTGCTTAACTTTCAAACGTTTGCGAGCGAGCACTGGCTTGGTCAGAGTTCGCTTATTTCGAAGTCACGTTCGTAAATACTGATGCTCATGCAATTACAGTATTTTACTATGATCCACACAATAGTTTTGTTCACCAATTTCATAATTAAAACAATTTATATAGTCGATTTAATTATGATTTTACAGTAATTTTACTCGTAAAATTTTTGGAACTGCTGGCAAATACATATTGTCGATAATTATATTTAATTCATGAGTCTTTTGTCGATTCACAAGAAACAATCTATATTCATATATCACTTCGGTGGCGTAGTTTTATCACTTGCGTGTTACATCACCATTCGTGGACCCGTATTCAAATCCTAGGCCTGTTAAAGTGCTATTGGGTTTCTTTACTCAATATCAGTCCGGAAGAATTTGTGGCCAATATTGCGATAGGCTCTCCTCTTATCCAATCCAAAATGGATACCCTGGTTGCACCTCTGTCTTTCCTTTCGTGAATAAAATAATTAAATAATAATAAATAATTTCGGTGTGTGTGTGTTCGTGTAAATAAAAAATATACTATAACATAAATTACCAACATCACACAGATCTTTCTTATAAGTTATAGAGCATTAGCAACTATTGTCGAATCAACCGAAAAGCGCCTTTTATAACTCGAACTTACAGGCGATTATAAGGATAGAGAATATGTTAAACGACGGCACGTGGCGTTAACTGCTTCGGACATTCACGAACTTATATGAAAGATATTTTATACATTATTGCCGAAGTGTCTTTTATTCTGGCATGAGATTCGATTAAAATTAACCCTGTATTATATTCTGTCCCACAGCTGGGCACGGGTCTCCTCTACTGCTGAGAGGGAATAGGCCTTAGTCCACCACGCTGGCCTAGTGCGGATTGGTAGACTTCACACACCCTCGAAATTCTTATAGAAAACTTCTCAGGTGTGTAGGTTTCCTCACGATGTTTTCCTGCACCGTTTACGCAAGCGATAATTCACAAAACGAACAAACAGGTTCGATTATTAGTTCAAAATGATTTTTTTGCAACTGGATGACGGGAACGAGTAGCTCAGCTGCAGTATCTGACCAATGACTTAGCGTAATAAACTATGTGTGATGCTACATTATTAACGTGACAATGGTAGAAACATTAAGATCAACCTCAATTAATATAAGTTGAAAGTAACAATTGCCCGCAAATGGGTTTGCACTCGATATAACTTGCCATAGAAGATACTATGAGCTCATAGATCGGACCGTAAATAATTAAAACAATAAAAAATATGTAATTGTAAAATGTAAGTAGATATAGTTACATTTAAGTTTTAGGACGACACCTCAGCCGTGATCATGAAAGATACTAAGTCGAGAGAAAAATATAATATAAAAACTGCGGTATGAATTTGAAAAATATTTTTATTTCAATGCCTAACATTCGGGTATACATAAATCATGTGCCAAAACAAAAATATTCTTGTAGAAATATTTAATAATACACTCGTCACACCTTAATTTTAACTTTTGCCTCTATTTTGAAACTCTGCAAAACAGGGAACATGTTTTCGATTTAAGGCCTTGTAAATTGGTCAGTAAACAACCGTCAGCTCGGATGTTGATGTTTACAAGGAAAAATATAAAATCTATCCGACCGAACTCGAATTATCCTTCAGAGAAACAAATAAATCAACTACGTCAGAGAATCTCAACTTTCCTACGCAATAAAATAAAAATCCAGCCGTCGGCCCTAAAAGAAAACGGCGCACGTGAAAATTATTGCAATATCTTATTTTCATCATTTTCTAATAAAACAATACTGTACTATAAACCGTTTATCGGCACTAAGTCCTCCATTTGTCAGATTGACGTTTTATGACAGTTGTGTTATTGTTCTTTTATTTATATACGAGGGAAAAATTGTGTCCGGAGCGGACGTAAAATATAATTGTATGTTACGCTTTGCAGCTTATGAAACTTGGCGCTCTTTGTTACATCTTGTAGACATTTTAATAAATTGATTTAGTTGTGTAAAATTCTTTTCATATTAAATGGAAACTTTATGAGAACATAATCCTTCTTTAAAATGTGTTTCTTAACACGTAATGATAGCAAAATGTTAATATAAAAGTTGCAAGATAGGTATTTCATACATACAGGTTTTAACTTTACTAAACATCGTATCTACTAGGAAGTTTTTCATTTTACGCGGAAACCTGTCCGCTTGGACTTGTCCGCAATCCTCTAATTTATAGTTCACTAGCTTTTGTGCGGAGATCCAACGTGTAAAAATCTTTTCCCGGAAGTCCCATTATGCATTTTTTCGAAATAAAACTAAACTAAATGTTAAGTTTCGCCTTAGATAACCCTTAAAGCACGTTCTTTTTAAAACTATTTAATGGTTTGTAAGACAATTGTGTAACGTTACCAATTATACTAATATATATACTCTGTCAACGTTACTATTGTCTTTCTAAATAGTCTATGGTTATAATGTGAATGATTAACGCCCTCGCAATTAGAACTACCAATGAGCATCATCATTGCAATGAATTGTCATTGCACTGACGTACGTCCGAATGGCGCCTGCATAAATAGGCGTGCAACGCGACCCGCAGCCTTTTTGAGCCATTATCTTTGGCCGTGGCACTACATATTCACACACGTTGTTGTTCCCGCTAGGGTGAGTGAGCCAATTTACTAACCGCTAATCATGTATTCTGGGCATCAGGGCTTGTGAGCTGTCACGAGTCGCTGGCGCGGAATGTAAGCCTAGCTTGCATTCCGACCTGGTGGAATCTGATTCCAGGTTCTTCTTTACGGCGTGCCTTCTTCTTCCACGGTGCTACCACGTGTGCTTGTACGGTGCACTATCACGGACAGCAGACGGACGGGAGAGCTGCCTCCCGACCACGTCCAGCTGCGCACCACCATCGTCGGGTGTGCTGACCCCGACCGACTGCCGGCGAGCTGTCGCCGGAACCGACCACGTGCATACCACCAACGTCGCGGGAGCTGAACCCGACCACGTGCACACCCTGCTCACCTACGTGGCCTTCCAACTGCCCGGCGAGCTGCCGCCGGAGCCAGCCACGTGCAACATCTACGTGCCGTTCGCCTGGATCGGAGTTCCCCAGGCCAGTGAGTCTTGTTGCATAACACCAGCAACCAGTACCGAGTGTAACGCGGAGGTGTAAAAATAAAGCTCGTACCACGTAATTATCCTGAGTTTTCAATTGTCTCCCTTCTATCCGCGGGCAGGCCCCCAACCGCCGCAATTGTTTGGCAAAATACTAAATATCTCCACAAACAACTTTTACCTGTGGTAGGTCTCTCATATGTGAGGGTCCGCTTGGGTAGGTACTACCGCAATGTCTATTTCTGCTGCCAAGCAGTAATGTGTAGTCACTATTATGTTCCGGTTTGAAGGACATTGTAGCCAGTGTAACTACTGGACATAATAAAACTTAACATCTCATTTCTCAAGATGGCGAGCGCAGTAGAATACCAAACAATACTTTAAAATTCAAGGTGTTGCATGGTGTTTCTACTGTTTATGGGCGGTCTTATCGCCTACCATCAAGCGAACGATAAGCTGGTCTCATCAATCAAATAAAAAAATAAGGAGTTATAATGTGAGATGTAGATGATGCTTACGGCTTTGCGTACATTATATACATACTGGCATAAAATTTCCACTGTATATTTTTATGCATAATTAGTTGCCTCTTATATAAAATTAATCTAATGGCCGATACTATAATATTCATCAAAAATTTGGTCTATATATGTCAAATTTCATCTAACCTTTGCACAAACTTCCCGATTCGTAATATTAATAGGGTTTATAAGAAAAATGAATGTCTATTTGTCGGTAGGAAACAGTCAACAAATCCGCACACCACCCACATCAACGTAAACAGAAAACAACTTGAACCTGTCAAGATTAACGAAGTACACCAATCCTCAACTTTTGTTTCCGGCAAACTTCGTGAGTGACTTAATGGTTAATTTGGGTTAATTCATTGCAAACTATATTATGGACAAAAGTTCGAGTACCTTGGAAAAGTAATGATGTAGGAGCTAGTAGGGCCAAATAAAAAGCAATGAGACATGGCAGTAAAGAATATATGATTCAATGCAAAGAAAAATCATTGAAACAGGGTATATCCAAAAAACGCAAACGGTATTTTTCTTAATTAAATATTCATATACTTAGGTCTTATCCAGTCTGCTTGCTATGTCTATGGCTCTGAGTAGTGCCAAAATTTTGAGAATATAATCTAGGCAGCCTTCTCTTCTCGGAGTAGGTTAAGCTGTGGTTCACGATTGGTGCCAAATCTCTGGCAAGAATTTATAAGATTTAACATTTTATAGACTTATTTTGTGACATAGTAACTATGTGAGTTGAAAATTAGAGAAGAAATAGTAAAAATAATATAAAATTTCATAAAGTCTTAATAAATTCACACACATATTACCATCCTTACTCTACCTTGTATGGTAGACACCATTTCTGTAATAAAAAATGTAATAAGCAAATATTAATTCGTTCACGAAGCCCACCTCCGAAGTAATATTCCTACAAGAGATACTCGTACATTTTCTAAAACATAACTCCAAGACTTCTCATAAGAGAAATTATGAAATTTACCCAAGTAATTTTCAAAAGCCTTTTAAAAGTACCGTTCAGAGCAGTTCATAACATGGATTTAGTGATCAAGTTTGAGCGATTTGGATTGGAAATTCGGAGATGCAACCTCATTCAGTCAGCCGACCCAAAGTCGCCTCGGGTACCATAACAATCTGTCTATCCTAGTGTCAAATGGCTGGAGCAATGAGAAGTCAGGTTATTTTTCGAACTTGATACGGAATTGGTCTAATACAAATTCTTCATTTACGTCTTTGTAAAAATCATTGGTTATGAGAGAATGTGAACATTGATACAAAATGAATTTAATGCTTTTTATCTTTATTTTTTCGGAGTTTTATCCAGCGAGGATATGCCAACCATATACATTAACATAACATAACGAATACACATTATTATTTAAATACGGCTTATAATATTTTAATCTATAAACACATATAAATAATATTACTGTATGTAAATTAAGTACTTACTATATTATACATTAACTTTTGCTCGCGACTTCGCCCGCGTGAAAAACCTTACCTACTAGAAAACTCTCCAAATCGTAGTAGCTTTCCATGACGTCAGCGCCATCTATTCAAAAAAACGTATTAATAAGAAGATCCTTAATGCATTTAGAATTTTAACAACTAATACTATAGATATAATAGGTTATATGTACTGAAGCAAAAGTACTAGAACACACAAAATATTTTTTTGATTAGACTTTTGTATTTCCACTTACATCTTTATCCATGCACGGTTTACTTATAACATAAAACCAATTCTGTTAACCGGGTTACGAGTTGTCAAAGTTTTGTAGTATTAACAGTTCGTTACAAGAAACTTTCTTTGACATCTTTGTGTTTTTATACAACAATGATAAATAGACCTCTTGCCTGTGTTTGTTGCTGCTTTGTACCATGATTTCCTTTAAAGCAATACCTCGGTCCTCATTTGTAGCGGCCCTAGGCACTCAGTTAAATGTGTATACCTCATGGTTGCCAATTTATATTGAGACCTACGAGGACTCGCGAACATTTCTTGGCCGTCTCCCCTCCTCCTATCCTAAAAGAATTCCTTCTCGTTCCCCCATACTTTCTTCCTCAGATATCCCCTCCCAACTTTCCTCCAGGGTCATGCAATCGCAAAGTCGGGAGATTCCAGTATGTCATTCGCAGGTTTCCCCCAGTGTTGACTGCGGGGTCTGATACAAAAAAAATACCTCGGTCCTAGAAAATTTTAGGCCAATATTAAAGGATGCATTCACGATGAGTAAGGCAAAAACTAAATTTACCATAAATAAGTGTAACTTCTGATGGTCATATTATCGATGTATTTTCTATCCTAGAAGGGGTTAGATGACTAATCCTGCACAGGATGTTACAAACAATGTACTCCAAATAAAACAACAATCCAACAGCCATGTTTCGGAACCTTTTTGTTACTTACCAACCAGCCATTTTCTTTATTAATCCCATCGACTTCATTACGTTGAATGAAAATTCCGATAACTCAATAAATTAAATGGGTTCAGAATAATATTTTGCCGGCTCATTAAACGCATCAATCGTGGTAGGAGTAAAAAGGCGTGACTCATAATTCCCTGTTACAGTTTAGTTAGATCAACTTCCGCCGACGCTAAAGGCGTCGTTAAAACTTTCTTCTATCTTTTATACCTTTTATTTTACAGCGGATTTTCCACGATCAATGGAATTAATGTTGGAGTTGTATTTTGGTTTGGATTTTATATTTTCATTGGCTGATATCTTTCTTTTTATCCACCGAGGTAAACACCCCCGTGTTTATAAGTTTGGTAATTGTTGTGTATCTGTTTGTCTGTGGCATTATAGCTCCCAAAAAATGTACAGATTTTGATGCGTTTTTTTGTTTGAAAGCTGATGTGATCGAGATAGTTTTTGACTATAATTTAAAAGATCTATTTAAGCGTTTGATATCAGCGCAATATCTACTTTTAGAAATCAGAATGGTTTGGAAATTTGGTGTTCTGTTATTTCTATAGTATTTCCATGATAAGATAACCTTGAGCTGATGCTGTATCATCAAGTTGTCTGCGGCAATCTCAAC
Organism: Manduca sexta; assembly: GCF_014839805.1. Taxonomy (NCBI): domain Eukaryota; kingdom Metazoa; phylum Arthropoda; class Insecta; order Lepidoptera; family Sphingidae; genus Manduca; species Manduca sexta. The sequence continues at coordinate 11,878 of NW_023592832.1, read as the reverse complement.
TCCTCAACAAGTTACAACAGATAAAGCGTATTGGCCTCAAAAGAATGCTCTCAATTTAATATGTTGATAGATATTGTAACTTGGGCTTATCGGACGACGAACATCTCAGTCCGCCCCATGACCATGAAGGCTGTAAAAGTCTTTGAGTGAGTCAGGAGATAATTTAAATATAAAAAACTGCGATTCAACTCGAAAAATAGTTTTATTTCGATGTCTAACATTCGCGTAAACATAAGAAATCATTCAGTTAAAGGGTGAACAAACTTTTTTTCCTTTTTGCAGTTATTAGGCATTAATCATTTCTTTCAAATTGGGATAATCTATACGAAAATTAGTTTGACTTATACAAAAAATATCATGAGTGTGTTTCGAGTGCTCTAAATATATACAAGTGAAAACGAATGTCGGGTCTACAGCGAGCGCTTTAGCTGTCCTCGCTAACCGTAATGGATGCCATAGTATGGAATACGTACACGGAAAAAAACTGCCGCTGTAGGAGCAAAGGGAATACTAAATAACTCGAAAACCAAACTCGGTATGAGGACAATACTTAAACGTACATGACTGTAGACCACTATGCCGGTTCCAATGCTAGACAATTTGAAATAGAGACGTCAAAAGTAATTTTGACTATAATCTGTCTTGTATGTGCATGTATGCGAGGTTCGTCATGTCACAGCTCTGACAAAAACATTTCAGGCAGTACACAGTTACAGTATTCTCGTGACCTAAAAACGAAAATAATTTAAATTTATTCGCAACATAATTTCAACAGCCACTACAAATTATTAATACTTCATTAACAGAAATAAAACGATCAAAGCGGCAAGTGGCGACAAACAAGATTTTAATCGTAAATAATTAACGTTTCATTACTTAATAAACACTTCGTAGGAATTGAGATTAAATTTTAAAATATAATTAATTGCGAAACTCTAACTCCTGTAGCCGGAACAAAGATAAAACCGCTTCAGTTCGCGCCGGTTCGTTCGCAAACTTCGTCACAATTGGTTTTGGTAACTTTATTTGGCTATGAAAAATTACCAACAACATGAGCAATCCTTTATAAAGATATCTTGCGGTGTAGGGGGCCTAGACATATCACATAAAGAATGGCCTGTAAGACCAAACTAAATTTTATCTACATGTGCAACGCAACTCCACGTTAGCTTGGAATAAAGCAAGAAGAAATTAATAGAAGAAAAAACAATGTTCCCTCTATATAGGTAGCAATTGTTTCTAAACTCATAACAAAACCTTTCAATAAACAAATCATTCATAAAAGCTCCCTGCTGGCAATCAGTGGCATCCTTAACAGAAATTTAATCTTATCCCACAAAAGTACCTCTAAGAAAGCCCGGTAAAAACTCGTCTTGATTCGCTAAGAGAACTAAATCCGAGATAAAAGCTCGGATGCAAAACCGTGCAATACTAACTCTTTAATTTATTCTCTTGAAAGAAAACACAGGCAGACAACATTAATTGAAAAAATCTTTGAGTTAACAGCAGATTCCGCATAGCTAAGTTAAACACAAACTTGAGGATGAGTAAAGAATAGAAAAAGAGAACAGGAGAGAGCGATATCCAAGCAACGTTCTGTTAAGGAGGATTAATTTGATTTTTGATGTTTTTATGGTTTTTTTATTTATTTAACAATGCCCAAAAATTATAGGAAGCTGTAGGAGTTGGAGCTATGGAGAATAATTTTATCCTAATTTTTACTCTTACTAATATTATAATGTAGAAAGTTTGTGAAAATGTTTGGATGTTTGTTAGAAGTAAATACAGAAACAAGTGAATGTATATTGATGAAATGTGACATACGGATAGGCCATGTCCTTGTTTAACACATAGGGAACTTTTTATCCCGGTAATTTGGTTTCCATAGAGAATAATATAACTTCTTAATTATTATTTTTTGTAAACAGACAGCGCTGGCGTCCTTCAGTGTCTTACGGACTTTTGTAGCAGGAAAGGCTGTTCACGCAGGCAAAGCCGCGAGCAAAATTTAGCAATTATTCAAATATAGCTCTCAATGTCGGACAACATTGTCTCCTACGGCCCGAATGGAAGATATAACTACTAGTAATTACTGGGTATTTATGCTATCACGAGATTTCAATCTAATGTGTCATGGTGACGAATGCAGTGTAATGTCACTCAGTGTTTATAATTCAAAGTTTAAATGATTTTGTTACTCTTTACAGGTGGTAGTGCCGCTTACCATCCGTCGAGTGACTTGTTCGTGTCGACATTTATTTGTATTAAAAAATATTTAGTTGTCCAACAGTCTTCTAAAACCTGGATGAGATAATACATCACTTATTATTCAAAATATGCTGATTTGGATTCATTAATTTGTTTCATATAAACCAGCGCTTACTTATTATGTCTAAGTTGGAAAATTCCTTTCGAAAAGCGACGTAGTGGGAACTACGCAGTTTCGTCAGTTTCACTTAGGCGAAATCCCAGAGGTGTTCTTGGCTCAGTTTGGTTGTATGAAGTGCGAATTTGTTCACTAAAGAAACTTGTTCTATACATACGTATAGGTTTAATCCAAGATTTTTATTTGTACCTATATTTTTGTTTACTTCTTTCATTCATTCATTCTTAATTCAAACTTTGTCAACTTGGAAATAACAATTCGAAATTTAAGTTTAGCATCTTGGATGCAGTAACTGACCGATACGTACACCAACATACGACGTCAATAGCTACAAGAAAATTAAATCAAAAATCCAATTAATCACACTTACTACAAAACGTTAGCTAAAGTAATTAATGACAATTTACCTGTAGCCAATGACTGGGCCTTAACAAGGTGCTGCAGTCGCCTTTACTTTTTAAACTTTAATATGAACAAGAAAGTCCGTCTCCAATAAAGTTAGATTCACTATGCAAACTTCTTGCATTCCAATGAACGATTTTAAAACGGTATTTTTAATCTATTATCTGCTGAATTTTCTAACACGTTTTATTTATTGCAACTTTATTTTGAACTAAAATAGTTTAGTACCTGCAATGATAGAAAACACTCTTAAAATATTAAAACTTCATTATTAAGACTGTCTCGGTAGCGTAGTTGTAATGCGTACGCAGTACGAATACAATTACCGCGCTGAGGTGATAGGTTCGAATCCCGGGTCGGACCAAAAAAATAACTAAGTTTTTCCATCTTAAAAATTAGCCAGTCGAACCCGAAAAAGTATATGATAAAAATATCGAAGTTAAAATATGTAACATATGTAGTTAGACGCAAAAGTAGTTGAACGCCCACGTAGGTGTATCGCGTTCCGGGGTCAGCCTGTGTATATCCGGTTCCAACAGGCCGGCATAGTTATGTTGACCGAGGGGTAATCATCTCTCGTCAGTCGAGATTGTATTGGACCTCACTTAATCAAGTATAGTGGGTCACTCTGTCGTACACACATATAAAAAAAGTTAGCCACAAAAGTAACTGAACGAATTCAAAATTTAAATGGAATTTAAACTTTTGTGTCCGTACCGAAAATAGTTTTTTCTCCACTAAAATAAACTTCAAAGGATTTACGGTTCTTTGTTTTAAATAAAAATACAGATTTTTTTATGTATACAAAGATATTTTATACAAATAAAATATTCACAAATACATTTGTCAGTCAACAGTTATTTATATCAATAATGGGCCTATACTTTGACCTAAACTATTTATTTTGTTTTAGCTTATAAAACTGCAATAAAAGAAATCAGCATTGAAATGGCTATTGGCGATAACGTTAGCGGGGCTATAAACATCGCTGTGAAATCTTATGGGGTCCCTCGAATTCGCTGCTCTCGGCGTTTTACTAAAATAACTCGTGACAATTTGTACGTATTATTGGACATATATCTTAATATATACACTATAGCGTATGGACTATTGGCTGCCTCGGAGGCGTAGGTGTGTTACGGTGTGACTGCAGTACTGAGATTTCAGGTTCGATCTCCGGGTACGGAAAATTAATATTGGGTTTTTCTGCCCAGTATCTGCCCGAAGACTGAAATATGTGGTGTTAATACCAGGCCATATTGGCCCACGTAAGTGTGCTGCGTTCGGGGATCAGCCTGTATATATCCGGTTGCAACAGGTCGGCATAACTGCGTCGACTACGAAGGGGTAATCATCTCACGAATTTTTGCTGAGTAATCCGATGTCACTCCATTACGAACTGATACACTAATCCCGAAGAAACTAACCGATTGACAATCGACATATTCCTTGTTTTTTATCGAACTAAATGGCGCACCGATGGTCACAACACTATGACACACAACACACTGACTGAACACGTTTACCCTTCGCGCACTACATTTATTTCAGTCAGTCGTCATTCCACTAGACCTCACTCTACTTACTACCAGACGTAATGTAGCCACTTTGCCGTGCATCTATTAAAAAATGGCAATTTATTGATTATTACACGCACACACATCATCACGCATTTATCCCCGAAGGGGTATGCAGAGGTGCAACCAACCAATTTTCGCCGAGTGTGTTCCGTCCCAGGATGTGATAGGGGGCGAGCCTATCGCCATATCGGGCACAAATTCCAGACTCCGGGCTAATATTGAGCAGAAAAACCCAAATATCACTGCCCGACCCGGGATTCGAACCCAGGACCTCAGAGCGCTGCCGTACCGCGCATGCAGTACAACTACGCCACCGAGGCAGTCTTATTGAATCAGATTGATTATTAATATCATATTATAATTATTCAAGTCTGATAATAACACGAAAACTAAATTCAGTTGATGTTATTAATGAATTCGTATCAGTGGCAATGATTCAGTGATCCAATTTGTAGATGGTAATGCGTTTGGAAAATGAAACAATTGTCAACAATACGACAGTTGACTACGCTTTTATGGTAGCCTCACAAACCAACAGGCCGGTTTCAAATTAATTCAGTTAAAATTATGGGATTTAAATGTATGAACAAATAAAAATATAAATAAACCTCGCTGGTCTATGGTTCTATCGGACTTTTTGATGGTGAGTTTGGTTGTTCGATACCCAGACTAGATAAGAACAATGTTTGTTATTTGAAAAATTACGCCTTAGTTGCCCAGGATTGAAATTTCTGTCCAAAAGTGTCGTAACGTCGTCTCCTTTTGCTTGTATTATCATTCAGAGACTGCCTTAATAGCGTAGTTGTAACACGGTACGAATGCGACTACCGAATTGCGGTTCGGGCCAAAAGAAATAGTTGTGACTGGGTGTTTTCCATCTTAAAAATTACTAAATCGTAGCTTGGAGTCAAGATATCGGCGGTGAGATACCCCGTGCGTTGGAAAATACGTAAAACCGTTGGTCCTGTGCTTGACCTCTGTCCAGTTTTGTCAGATTGCCGTCTCACCGGACTATGAGAAAAATGGAACAGAAAGTGCACTTGTTTATTGCATGAACACTTGTGCACTATAATATCTCCTGCGTACTTGGCTGATCTCCATTGAGATTGGCCGCCGTGGCTGAAATTCGGCTTGGAGGGTTATACATCAATCGTTGTAATTTCGAAAATATTGAGGCACTATTGGCGCCTCTGTACACCCAGCTATTACAAATACAAAATTACTATTAGGATGTTTATTATTAGGTCCAACGACCACTAGGCTGTTACAAATGACGCTAACATTGGCCCTATAATCTGTAATCTGGACAAAGCAAAGACAATTCTGTATTTCTGTGTAAATTTCGAAAATGGAAAGCTTTGTGGTCTGGATTTTCAGTCCATTCGTGAGACACGTGCCCATTCTCCAGGCAGAATAGGCTGTGAACAAGGCAAATTGTATAATTTGTGTCCGACTTTGCTTGCCGCTTCATGTGCCTATAAATCTGTGTCCTGCAATTAGATAATCAGAGCGAATAATACATCTGTATTGCTATTAGAGAGATTTAGCTCATACATACAAAGTTTACCTCTTTGTAATAGTATTTTAGGTTCGTTTTTAGTTGTTATTTATGGAACTAATTTTACTGACCTACAAGCATTTATCTAGTCTTAAACCATTATAGTATCGCCATCATCCAAAACACAGTCAAGAAGTACATGTGTTTTCATTTACAATAATAAATATAATAATAATTTAATAATATCAGCCCTGTATTATATACATTCCCACTCTTGGGCACGGGCCTCCTCTACCACTGAGACGGATTAGGCCTTAGTCCACCACGCTGGCCTAGTGCGGATCGGTAGACTTCACACACCCTCGAAATTCCTATAGAGAACTTTTCAGGTATGCAGGTTTCCTCACGATGTTTTCCTTCACCGTTAAAAGCAAGCGATAATTCACAAAGAATATAATATAAAATTAAATGGTAATTAAACCGACATTATCTTTTCTTAAACGTCACTTTCATAAACATGAACATTTAAGTCAAGTGCCATTTCAATTTCCTCAATAACTAACTTGATAGTAAGATCAAAACCATGCATGCTGATACGAACTCCATGTCTGTGACGAGGAATCGGAAATTAAATTTCCCATGGCCCGGTATACCTATTTGGCTCGGATCAAACGTGTTTGCGCTTTCAGTCGTAAACCTTAACACATTTCATCCGCCATGTCGTAGCTCCTTCAGAATTATTTTCTTTTCAAACACCAACTAAAATTCACGTACGTTTATGGATTTCGGCGTATGATTGTTCTTATTCTCTCTAAAATATTTTTACCTTTTCGGGTAAGTGCTTCGTAGGAATGGATATTATGACGAATGTAGTCATCATAACTTTTTTATCGGCCTTTTGGTCATTCATATCTGGTCATCTGAAGGCAATCCAAAAGTTTACCTATAGGTAACCAGGTATTGTACTTATTTGATTTTCCCAATTCGAAATTCAATTTAATTATTGAAATAAACAATTCACATATTTTGCAATGAAATGCTGAAAACCTCGACGAGATTATGTAAAGCCTCCATGTGTGGATAGGCAGAGAACAAAATAACTTTTTGCGTGCCGCTTCCACTTCCTGCATACATTAATCTCTGTTGATGCCGCTTGTATTATTATGTTATGTGTCATATTCCATTATTCTTTTAAAATGATTCGTAAGTTTCCGGCTCGCACCTTTTTGTTTGCTTTTAATACGTTTATTTTTCGTCATTGTTTTTTAATATTTCCATTTATTATATACAAGTCTTTTATCCCTGAGCGGTGGGTGCGCAAGTATTGCATCCACTTCACCATGTTTATTCGGCCGCATAATGTGGTAGGGGGAATACTTATTATTGAACGACTAAGACCTTAGTCAACAAAGTCCAATCCTATGGCTTAACATCGACATTCAATCTATCTATATTATATAAAGCTGAAGAGTTTGTTTATTTGAACGCGGTAATCTCAAGATTACTGGTTCGAATTGAAAAATTATTGTAATGTTGGATAGCTCATTTATCGACGAAGGCTATATAAAGTCACGCTTTGACCATGAAAATGTATTCCTTTTAAGATTCGTGTGCTGCGTAAACGGTTAAAGTTAGGCAACAAACATGTAAGACGGAATTATTCCTCTCAAAAAGTTGTAAAAAATATATTGTTAAACGAAGTCCCCCTTCGCATCTGTCTACCATTCTGAATGCGATAAACTCAAAAACTATGCAACTATTTTCTATGAAATTTGCTATGGAGATAGTTTAAGTCCCTAGGAAGGATATGGGCTTCTTTTATCCCGGAAAACTCTTTCACGAGAGCGAAGCCACGAGCAAAGTTAGTGTATCATAAAATCTCTGACGTTGTCTATCGATAATTTCTTAATTTACATAACACGTTTAATCCCATCGTTGGATTGCATTTTCTAATCCAAATTGCACTCCAGTAATGGCAACCATTAGTCACGCACTAATTAATAACATAACAAATGATTATTGATCTACTTGTAGCCATATAAGTTTACTAGGGAAGTGTTTTTGCGTCTCTAGCTTCGGACAATAGTGTCGCGGTTTTGAGAAGCGTGGTGATAAATTACGTTAGTGTGAAAAAAAAATTCGTTACATTTTATTTGTCATTTAATTTTGGTCCTAGTACCGCTCGCATAATGACCTTTCCTAAAATAGAACACAGGAAGCACTTTGCTAAAATAAAAAGTAGTATACCTCTATATTATGTTAATTTAGGACATGGTATGTCTATGAACCAAATATGTATATCCGGTTTGAAACAAACATAATTGGGTCATTTCGCGAGGGTGACACATAAGGACCTTACTCCATTTACCATCAAGTGCAATGAGATTATTATATGGCGTGTCCGTATAAAAATAATCTTCCAAATTCGTTTAAAACTTACATTTAAATACATCTAACACATAGCCAAATATTTATACAAACTTTCCCATTTATAATATGAGTAAAATCTACATATTATGAGTTTAATAATTAAAAGCAATCTTACTTAGTGCAGATATTAAAATAGTCAAAAAGGAAAGTCCAAACATTCTAGCTACACTCAATGAGATTTGCTCAACGGTGGCGCATTAAAGTGTTGTAAAAGCACTTCATTATCGTTCGGCGCAGGTGCATCAGTATTCAAACAGGACTGTTGTAGGGAACTGATAGAGTTAACGTCGCCCCTACTATCATAAGTCGATTTGGAACTGAAGGAAACTCAACTGGAACTCGATTTTAAGATCATTATTGTACTCGATTGACCTAACGTTAAAATGATGAAGTAGTAGCTCCTCTCGACGCGTTGATAGTTCTGCTGGTGTATCTTTCAATGTTGAGGACCATATCTTCAATTTTATCGTCTTTATAATATAGCTTCACTATAATTGTTGCTATATATTCATTATAGTTAACACCTTGGCTGCGGCCAGTAAAATCGTAAACCTTCATCTGGTGCGGCGACGGATCGAAATGCGCCAATGCGCCAGTGCGTGGCAGGTCTTTCTTGACCCACCAACACTAGGGTAGATTAAAATGCTATAACTTTGTGAAAACATGACGTAAACAATTTTTTAATACTGTTAGAATGACCTTGAACCCAACTTCCTTAGGTTCGATTCGCCTTGAGATCTGCCAAACTGGAAATAAGAAATAAATAAGGGAAAGCGGCAGGCCGATATCGACCTGAACCGCACTAGAAAGTATTTTTAGTAGTGAAGGGACAGACCAAAATAAGGGTATATCGAAAATAAAACAGAATTATCGTAGAAGGAATGAAAAAAGTTTATTATTTACTTATGCTTGTCTTTAAAACATGTCACGCAAAGGTTTTGGTTGCATTTTCTGCAATATTTTTTTTATTTTTTTAAGTTTTTTTTTGGCTTCGGTACTACAATAAATAATAAATAGGTTCTCAAATGAATTTAAAAAGTTGATAGAACTCTTTGAATTATAATTTTTTATTTTTCTTTCATTGTTTGCCATGGTTGAATTTATCGAACGAACGCTACGTTAGATCAGCTAAATAGCTCAACACTAACTGACGAGACGCGCGCTCTGTGCGGCATCGGGTCGCCGGAGGCCTGTTGGGACCGAAATAGGCCTACTGCCGCACTGAGCGGATGTATTTACCAGTCGGTGCGTGGTAGGCCGAAAAGGGCCTACGTAATGTTTTGAAGGGGGAATCGTTCCGCACTAATGAGAGAGACATAGTTTTCTTCGTCCGCACCAGCTGAAGTACCGCGGCAGGCCGATATAGGCCTGTTCCGCAGTGAACGTGTTAAATTAATTTGCCAGAAACAAAACGTATGCCAAATACTATTCAAAAAAGGAACGCGTGAAAATAAATCCCCAAACTTCATTATAGACTAATCAATGTTGGTTACAAAACCCAAAGCCGGCGCTTTTAAAAACGTTTTCAAATAAATCCAATAAACATTTTTAAAAATACTATTTCAATATTCGCCCGAACCAATGGTAGTTCCAGTCAATGCGATATGCATAAAAAGCAAAATTCACATTTCATTCGTTTAATGCAGCACCTTTTGAATATCAAATGGTTTTTATTGAGCCGAACAGTTTCATAATGTATTGCCATATTATTTTTGCATCGACAGCTCTATTTATTATTGTTCGAATATTTGTTTCCATGCCATTAGATAAGTCAGTTCCATTGCAATAAGAAGCACTTACTGACTAAATTTATATTAAGTTTCTTTTTATTTATTCTGACAGATAATCTGCTGCAGTTTTATGCAGATAACATATGAATACGTGCTGTACACTAGAGATAAGACATATTATCATATTTTAAAGGAGAGATCTTAGCCGCATAGTTGCTTTTTCTTTACAGAGTGACAGTGCGAAGTGAAATTTTCCGAAAGGTAACTCAACAGGACATATAAGTACTTACATGGATTATAGATATGGATGAATACAATTCGTAAATTGTTCTGACGATAATTAGATTCTGCATTAATTCTAAATAGAGAGAAGCCGGCAGGAAGCGGGTTACATCGACCCGTCGCCACTGCAGAGTAGTCGATTTAGTTAGATCGTTCCGAGGAATCGCATCAAAGTCAATCAATGCATAATAAGTTTATATTAAGTTTCAAATTAAATGAACAACTAATATTTATCAAACGCGAAATTCATGAAACTCTCCAGTAGATGGAATTTGGCAATTCATGACAGAAAGCCGATAAATCTACTAATCGTTTCGATCATTCAAGTTTCATACCAGCCATCTGTCAGAACACTTAAAATTACGCCAAATCTTGAGTCTCGCATCAATCTCGCGAGGCACTTATCGAATCCACAATCTTTATTTTATTTAAAATAACTGTACGGTCAATAAGAGAAATACGTCTTTTTAACGAGCACGAGAAAGTGACCCCACTGTACCTGATGATAAGTCGATGGTCAGGAATGTCGACTGACGAGAGATGATTGCCCTCTGCAGTCGACACAATTATGCCGACCTGTTAAAACCGGATATACATAGCCTGATCCCGGAACGCGACACACTTATGTGGGTAACGACTTTAAAACGAGAATGCAATGGCACCCTCTAAGCAGGTTTTTATTTACCTACTCATGATAAATTACATCACAGAAAACCAACGCTACTATTCGATTTCTTGCGATTATATTAGCAAAGACTTATTCAACTTCTACACAATGCAGTTATCTATGTTTCTATTATATAAATTTGACAACGTACTTATAATTCCTTTGACTTTGTGAATGTTTACTCAATAAGTTCATATTCTACTAATCTATAATCTAATCCAAAATGGAACTATGTAAATGCCAAAAATATATATAAAATTCAATTTAGATAATTAAAAACGGAATTGATTTCATTTGTTAACATAGAAATATATTTTAGCCTTCCAGGAATACAGTATAAATTCTATTATAGTTTTGATAATTTTAATTTTAATTCATTGAAGGTAGTCAGTTATTCATTGTATCACTCACTGGAACGTATTGCGGACCTCGGATCAAACTTATGGTCAGGCTAAATTAATTATTCACGAGATTTTGATGAGTTATCGCTTACTTACACAAATAACAAACCCCCTTATTCACAGACGTTTTTTTTATCTAAGGACGGAGTAAAGCTCTGCATTGAGAAACAAACTTGTTATCATAGCTTTACTCCGTCCTAAGATAAAAAAAACATCTATGAATAAGGGGGATAGTCTTTTATATTAGAACTAAGGACTCGCCCCGGCTTCGCACAGGTGCAATGCTGATACTAAATACACTACAGAAAAACTGTGAACGTTGTATATAAAAACATAGCGGCCCGCTCTGGCACGGGTATAACATAACAAAATAACAGTATTTCTCCACTATTTAATGGATGTTATTATACATACAAACCTTCCTCTTGAATCACTCTATCTATTTAAAAAGCCGCATCATCGTTGCGTAGTTTTAAAGATTTAAACATACATAGATAGGGAC
>NW_023592831.1:0-5413 GCF_014839805.1 Manduca sexta | reverse complement strand
GTCGAGTGGTACCTTCCATGACAGCGAGCATGATTCCTTTGTAACATCCGACACCACCAAAGGCTTCTCGGGCCTTGAAGGTTTGTCAAGGACGGTGACTTGCGCTGTAGCTGAGCATATTCCCAGGTCGTTCTTAAGAGTCAATTTATAAACTCCTCCATCAGCGCGGACAGAGAATGGAATGTCTAATATGACCCTATTGTGCAAGATCTGAATGTCAATCCTGTCTGACGGATGAACAACTTTGCCGTTGATCTGCCATTCGACAGTTGGTTTAGGCGATGCCTCGATGGGAATCTCATATTGGATTCTCTGTCCAGCCTTAACAGTTTTGTCTGCGAGCAGCATCTTGTCGAAGTGCGGCGCGCAGAACCTGGCCTTGGCGACTTGAGGAGTAGAGGCGTCACTGGGCTCTCCGTTACCGGCCTTGTTGACAGCGATAACTCTGAACTCGTACTCTTCGCCTTCCTGTAAGCCAGGTACAGTAGCGGTTGTCTGGTTTCCTGGCACTGTGGCTGCCATTTCCCAAGGTCCGTACTTCTTCTTTGCCTCGATAATGTATCCGGTAATGGGAGATCCACCATCCTTCTTCGGCGGCACCCATTCGAGGTCCATGTGGTCCTTGTCCCAGTCCTTGACGACGGGGGTACCTGGTTTGTCGGGTGTACCGTAGGGATCTTTGGCAGTGATCGGCTCATGGCCAACAAGTGGCTGCGACTCGCCGTGCTTGTTAACTGCACGCACGCGGAAGTTGTAGTCATGTCCTTCGATGAGATGGTCAATCCTAATGCTGCATGAGTTGACATCACCAGCAGGGATCCAGCGCATGTTCTCTTGGTCCATCTTCTCGACGACGTAGTGGGTGATTTCGCTACCACCGTCATCCTTGGGCGGCCTCCAGCGTAGTGTGCATCCAGATTTTGTGATGTCGTCGGCCTTGAGCGGGCCTTCTGGTGGTGAAGGTGCGTCCATGACCAAGATCTTGACGGTCGCCGTGTCAGTTCCATTAATGTTCTTAGCCTTAAGAGTGTAGGTGCCAGTATCGGCCCGCTTGGCGTCGATAACACGGATCTTGGTGCTGTGGTCATCGTTGATGACCTTGATCCTGTCAGTATTGAGGACGACGTTGTCTCCGTGCAGCCATTCTTTGGTTGGCGTCGGCTCACCAGCGACAGGCACGTCGAGGTCGAAGTTCTGTCCGACCTTGACCTTGATGTCGAACATGAAGTTCCTGTCGATCTTGGGCGGCAGGTTCTTGGGCCTGGCGAGGTGAGGAGCAGTTCCGTCACTGGGCTCACCCTTGCCGGCCTTGTTGACCGCACGTACACGGAACTCATATGTGTTGCCTTCGATGAGGTCTGGCACTTTGCCGGTTGTGACGTCACCTTCGATCTGTAATAAATAACATTTTCATAAAATCATACATGAACAATAGCACAGTATTAACATAATTATTTTATGCATATAACTAGAAAAAACTAAATTTTCAAAATGTATAATTTCTTTTACCAAATCGATTATAAATTTTAAAATCGATTAATATTAAAAATATGATAAACTATTCTTGCTGCCCACTTATTGGTGCTTATCGATATAGGATGCAATATCTATTAACCATCAATGTCAATAATAAATATAGGACAGAAACATACCTGTGCACACTCCTCCCAATCAGGCGAGAACCTATCCTTCTTCTCAATAACATAGCCGGTGATCGGAGCGCCGCCATCGGTCTGAGGTCTGGTCCATTCCAACTCCACAAAGTCCCTGTCGAAGTCCTTGATCTTCGGAGTGCCTGGTTTGCCGGCCACGTCGAACGGATTCTTCGCTTCGGTCGAGTGGGGGTTGTGAGCGGGTCGGAACGGCCTTGTCTGTGTGGGTGGAAAGTAGGTTTAACATTCATCATATATTTTATAAGAGTATCTTAAATATATTGGGTTCTTAATAAAGCATATCCACAGTTGTAATTTTCATGGTTTATCATAACGAATATTTACATCATAATTCTTTCATTACGGTTGACAGAACGTACAAAACAAAACGTGTGGACCCGCATTTTGTTTATAATTTATAAATGCATCACAGTTACTTAAATCTCGCTAAATAGCTTCATAATGTTAATCTTAAGTATAAATAACAAGACAACATTTATCTCCTACATTATCATCTATAGAACTTTTGTAAATTTATAGCAATTTTATTTATCATGAGGTATCAAAACCATCGCCCACCTGTTAACAGCACTGACGCGGAACTTGTACTTGTGTCCGGGTTGTAACCCGTCGACAGCGAGGCTGGTGACAGGGCCGTCTGTCTCCCCAGCTGTCACCCAGCGGCCGGTGGCCTCGTCCATGCGCTCCACCACGTACTTCTCGACAGGCTGGCCACCGTCGTCTGAGGGTGGACGCCAGGATAGAGTGGCGCCGTTTGCGTGCACGTCCGATACCTGATGAGGGATTTCAAGTCTTTTATTAGTGATGATAAAGATAATTTTAGTGAATGGACAATAGATTACTGGGATTTTAATATTTTTTGTGAGATAAGGTCATTAAAATATCAGTTATGTCTCATTGGCTTACAATAATCAATTTCAAATCGATAAAATTTACTTAATAATCGACACTTTTTATCGGTAGATTTTATTCTGAAACTTATAAAACTCACATGTATTTCTATAAAAACAAATCTTATAGAATTAATTTATCAAATGTACTTTTTAATTTCATATCGAATTTATACTTCACCCAAAAAATCATATCAAAATGTCTACTATATGAATTAACGAACCTTAAGAGGTCCGCCAGGCGGCGATGGCGCGCTGAGCACGATGACCTCAACCTCAGCGACGTCCTTGCCGTTGATATTCTCAGCGGTGATGGTATATCTACCGCTGTCAGCCCTGGTGGCCGACTTGCAGTTCAACTTGGTGTTGTAGTCAGAGTGTTGCACCTTCATGTCACCGCCAGACTTGACCTCCTTCTTGGCCAGGAACCATTTGGTTTCCGGCATTGGTTCACCAGTAACCTGATACGGAATAAAATGGTAAACATGTTACGTAAATTTTCTAAATTTATTAACTTTGAACCTACCTACAGCACGAGGATTATTTTTTTAAATCACCAACTCAAAAAAAATCATAGAAAAAAGCTTACCTTGACATCGAATCCGAATTTCTGTCCGACCTTGATCTTGATGTCGATAAGGTTGGTGCGGTCGATCTTGGGCGCCAGGTTCCTGGGCTTGGCGACGATCGGGTGAGTGCTGTCGCTGGGCTCGCCTGGTCCTGCCTTGTTTACAGCGCGTACCCTGAACGTATAAGGATCATTATTAGTACAAAAAGAAGTAGATAACTTTTAATCCTATACATAGGATTAATCTAACAATGAGGGTTTTTTGATATTGGGATATTTCAATAGTTATATTTGGGATCTTTTTAAATTAAACATTAATTGACAAAGCTTGACTAATTTGAAAATAATCCTCTGAATTATATATCATACTATGTATCATATTTTTTTTATCCAAATCTGTATTGACTTTTCCTAATTTGTATCACTTTACAACAATATCTATTTCATCACACCGTAAATAGTCATAATAATTTCAATATATATTTTTCCCAGAATCATAAGACTTTATCAAATTACCTGAACTCGTAAGTCTGTCCCCTCAACAAGATCGGGGACGGTGCAGTTAGTCTTATCCGCGGGCACTTCGAGCGCCTTCTCCCAGTTGCCGAACTTGTCCTTCTTCTCCACGATGTATCCCTCGATGGGAGCACCGCCGTCTTCGCGTGGCGGGGTCCACTTGAGGTCCACGTGGTCCTTGTCCCAGTCTGTGACTGTTGGCGTGCCTGGTGCACCTAGGGTAGCAAATATAAGTTTTAGTATAAGGTTTTATACCAGTACATGTTACATTACTTTTTTACCGTTGTATTTTTTTTATAGAGTCTATAGGTGCCAAGTATTATGAATTTCTCGATAATGACATAATCGATTTTAAAACTTATTTATTTGAGAAATCGATAAAATTAGTTTATGTTGATCATCGATAAAACCACAACATAAACCAATATTGTATATGTCCATACTTTTCAATAACGCTTTCGTATTAATTAACTACTAATATGTTTGGAGTGCAACATACCAGGCTCGTCGAATGGATTCTTGGCGACAATGGCTTCCTCCGAGACGAGCGGCTCGGACTCTCCCTCCGAGTTGACGGCGGACACGCGGAACTTGTACTCCTTGCCGGGCGTCAGGCCGGTCACGTCACATTCTGCAAACAAAATTATTGTGAATATATCGATTTCTTATCAAAAAATTATCGATAAAATCTTTAAACGTACTCTAAGTTTCAAGTCGTTATCGATATTTTTTTTGAAATCAAAAGAAAATTTACAATTTATTTTTCATGTTTTCATACTAAAATAATTTACAAAATACGATCCGATTAATATTACAAATCTGAATCAGTATGAGAAAAAAATACACGAAATTATTGCTTACATATTAAACTAACACAAAATTAAGTTAAATAATTTATTCAATTACACCAAAATTTTATATCACTCATCAAAACCGATTCGTTTAGTATCATTGTTATAACTTTAGCCTGAATAAATATCTCGACGGTCCTTATTAAAATGAACTGCATTTACTTAAGACAATAAGGATCGAAATGCTTATCGCCATGGTAATATAACACTAAACAAGCGATGTATATTCCGACGGTCCTTACGTAAAGTATTGAATCTGCAAAATGCAATTTTATAGATTCGATACTTTACGTAGGGATCGTCGATGTATTGTCTACTCACTAGGCTCCTCGGATCTGGCGCATGGCACCCAGCAACCGGTCTCCGTGTCCAGCTTGTCGATCTGGTAGTACTCGATGGGAGTTCCACCGTCGTCCTTCGGTCTCTTCCATTTAAGCGTAGCGCCATCTTTGTGTACGTCCGAAATCTGGCAAAAAGCAATGTGTTAGAACTGGTTTGGATAATTGCATAAATTATTTAAATTGGCATTATTTTTTTTATTCCGTATTGAAAAATATGAGAATTGTATTGTTCTTAAATCAGTTATTTAATTTTGTACATGCCCTACTACAAGTACACCATACGGTTGCATAGTAGAAGTAATTCACAAAAACTGCATCCGGTGGCAAACATAAAAAAGCATAGAATATAATGTAAATTTTTCTATCTTATGGTTTTCTAATCGGCATTTTCTTCATTTCTCTTGTTAAATATTCTGTCCAAGAATATAATATTCTAAGTAACATTGAGTATTTAATTCATATCTCGTAACTTGTGTAAGTAAAACAAAAGCTACAAGAACATCAGGATCAAAAATAAATTATCGATTCGGAATCGATTATAAGGTAATTCAGTTATAATTACTTCACAAAATCT
>NW_023592830.1:0-31063 GCF_014839805.1 Manduca sexta | reverse complement strand
TAAAAGGTAGATATATGCTGTCGCGGACTTTTATTTAGAACAATTTAAGACAAACTATCCTACGGTATATCATCTTTGTCTAACTCTAACGGTTTAGGCAGCGTACGCCATGATAGCAATTTTTTTTCCTACTTACTTAATTTTTCTTAACAATCTGTTTTTTGTTTTACTCCACGGGGTGACCACGTGCCTGTATTACCCAATTTTTTAACAACACGTTTAGCGGTATCAAGCAACATTCAACAAAAAAAAATGCTTTTATTCCGCACAAATTCGAAAGACGGAACTTGTAAGCGTTCCTAAACAATTTGAAATTTCATAAGGAGCTAAACTCGCCGCGACTTCAAAGATTGTCGTAATAACTACAAATAATTTTATACTTCAATATTCTTATTTACCTGTAGGAAAATGAACATACGCCTTAAAATAACAGGATTTACAAGAGTATTACAATGTAATATGACTTTACAGAAGTGAGTAGTCTCTAGCTATAGAGCTAGTTTCTACTTTCTAGAATATAGACAATGTAAAGTTAAGGTATCCTATTAATACAATAAATATGAAAGTTTGTTAAGATCAATGCGTGTTAAAATATTTGCCAGAAATAGACGTATAACAGTCCGAATAGATTTGGATTATATTTGATAATTCTATATATAATAAACCGTTTCTGAAGTAACTTATGGGCTATTTTACATCCTAAAAAGCGTACAGTGGGTTTGTCATTTCAGAAAAAGATGGATGGAGCAGCGACAAAATGCTAGTTAGATATGTAATAATTATCAGCATACTTGTTACCACTTTACTATTTCCGTGACGTACTTTTATCTTACATAATATTATTTGTTACGTGCCTACTTCTAATTATAATATTATGTCAATTATGTATTTATGTTTCAGTTTTGCATCCAATCCATCGTCTAAGATAAAGAAAACTTTTAAGCCAATTCGGCAGTTCAATAGGACAATATTAATATTGGGTAAGATTACTTGTATATTTTTATATAATAATATAATCATTCAAACTATTTAAAACATTTTAAAGAAATTTATCATACACAATGAAGAAAATTATCTGAAAAATTTAGCTTTAATAATCGCAGGACTAATGAATTTTATAGAAACTGATAAGTTTCATTTAAAGATAGAGTTAAAAACATAATTTATTATGTAAAGTCCAACGTCCAAACCTAATAATGTTAGGCATTTATCAATATCTTAATATAAGTATAAAGTGATTAAAATGGAAAGTTTAAATTAGCGAACTTTATACAGAACTCGATAAATATGCAGACGTTCGCAATAAGCAGGTCCCCAACGCCTCTAAGGATCAAAAATAACTTGGCAGTTTTTCTGTGGTTACGTAGTTGTTTTATTATAGTTAATCGCGACAAGGCGTGTGCCTTTTCCTTTATCGTAATTTCATCAGTAAACTCAATTAAATTATATATGTGAGTGGAAATATAATGTTTTATTTCCGCTAAAAGCTTGTAGGTGCGGTCATAAACAATAGATTTTGTCCTGTGATGTTTTATTCGGAACTCAGTACTTTTCGAGCAGTTTAACATGTATTAAATGTTCAAATACTATTTATTTTCGAATGGGGCTTCACGCTTCACAGAACAAATAGTTTGCTTGTGATGCAATATACAAGCCCCTAGCGGGAATACATGATATTTCAAATTACAAAATGTGAAATACTGATATGTTATTTTCATGTTTTTCATAGGCTTTGTCTAAATTTCAAAGTAATGTAGTTATTATACAAGCTGTCTGCAAAATATTGATTCAAATGATCGTTCACATTTCAGAAAAAGTGAAATATTGTTATGTTTAGGTGTGATGTGGGTGCCGAAGTGGTAATGTCCGCGGCCGCTGAGTCGCTGCCGGCGTCGAGTGCGCGCACGCACGCGGCCGGCTCGCAGGCACGCCGCCCGCCCGGCAAGCACATCGTGCATTGGTTCCGGAAGGGCCTCCGCTTGCACGACAACCCCGCGCTCAGAGAGGGACTTGTCGATGCGGTCACATTCCGATGTGTTTTCCTTATTGATCCTTGGTTTGCAAGCTCGTCCAATGTCGGCATTAATAAATGGAGGTAAGCAAACTCAATACCATTAACAATTATTATTGTAGGCAAGTAAAATAACTACTAATGATATACATTGCACATACTTTAAAACGGAAATAGTTAAACTGATAATATTATGCAGTACAAAAGAATAAGATCGGTTGTTGCTGCCTAGTATTATAGTGTTCCCGGAATGCCTATGTATCATTATAATCACATGACAGACTTAAAAAAATTTATAAATTTAATAAACACATTGAAATAGTGTTGATTTTTTATTTTATATGTATTTTTGCAATATCGTAAATTTAATTTTCCGGTTTATCCGTCTTATTCTGGACACGCGGATCTCCAATATAATAATATAATTAGATTTATTTTTATTAAAAAATATTCTTAGATTCCTTCTGCAATGTCTGGAGGACTTGGACAAGAGTCTGAAGAAATTGAATTCACGGTTGTTCGTGGTTAGAGGACAGCCTGCAGATGCGCTCCCCAAACTGTTCCGGGAATGGGGCACAACGGCACTCACTTTCGAAGAAGACCCCGAGCCATACGGGCGCGTGCGGGATCACAATATCATGTCAAAGTGTCGAGAGGTCGGCATTACGGTTATATCGCGCGTTTCGCACACCCTGTATAAATTGGACAAGTAAGTATACTAAAAAATGTTATGTTAAAACAATTAATAGGTATCTATTGAAATAGATTGGATTGAAATCCAATGTTGCTAGTTTATCCAAGGATCTCTTAATATCTATTTACTACCTAGTACCTACCCAATGTATTTCTTTACTATGACGTGACATAAGTAACCTAAATCCTGAATATACTGATTCTATTTTGGAGACTGTAATCTAAATATAATGTTAATTACAGAGAGATGTGTTATTATGTTTCAGCATTATAGAGCGCAACGGTGGTAAAGCGCCACTAACGTACCACCAGTTCCAGGCGTTGATCGCCAGCATGCCGCCGCCGCCGGCCGCCGAGCCGCCGATCTCGGCGCAGACGCTCAACGGCGCCGCCACGCCCGTCGCCGACGACCACGACGACCGCTTCGGCGTGCCCACGCTCGAAGAACTCGGTGTGTATGTTAGGCTTCTATTTTATGACTCGGAGTGTCCCGTGTGAGCGCTAACATTCTTCTTGCGTCGCTTTAGAGATACTTACCCATAAAAACTGCTGGTCATGTAATGGAAGTACCGAATGTGTAATTTTAGAAACAGATAATATGACCTGTATGGTTTTATATTTTCAACACCATTGATCACTTTATGTTACGTTATATACATCACTAAAGTTAAAATGTCGAACTCTGTTTAAAATAACCGCACTGTATAAGAAAGATGTTAATGTTATTTATTTATTGTAAGTAATTATTATTTGAAGTGAGAGAGATAGCAATAATTCGGTCTCTTATCCCCTCGGCCCATTGTAATTGTAGGTAAAAGAGTTGCACCCACTTTAACAACCCTTAAACCATGAGAACGAATCATGCAAAATTAATTGAACTTAAACATAAGAATATGCCAAATGCTTAAATCATAGTTTTCTTGCAGTAATTTCTAGTTAGTTACCAAACTAATTAACCTTAGGAATGATGAGACGTCACAAAAAATAATTGTTACCTGATGGCAAATTTTAAGAATTTTCCACCTCACTGTGTCTTATGGCTGATTTTAGCCAAAATAGTTCCTATGAAGTTTTTGATCTACCTTAGACCCACGAAGTCACCTGTTTAGGTTTTTAAATTTCAAAAAGAAAATTTAAATCATAATTCATAGAACATAAGTATTTCACTTTACACCTACATTTTCATAATTTTCATTAAAGTTACGAAGCTAATTGTTTTAGCAAGAAAGTACAACTAATGAAAATTTTAGCTTGCAATAAAAAATCTTGTCTTCTACTTTTTAAAAAGAAAACATTTAATCGGACTAATCGAAAATTCTCAAAAATATTCATAACTCGAAAACTATGAAATATCGCGGAACATACATGGGGTGATTCAGATACCCCAAGGTGCTCTATCTCCCGGACCCCTCCGCTTGACACTACTTTCTGGGACACCCTGTCTTTATTCGTTTATTGTGAACGTATCTTATAATATTGTAACATGTGAAAATGTCTAAATTTTAAAGAAATCTTTTTTATGGCATTGATGGCATTGATTGGCATTGACAGAGCATTGCTGTGATAACAAGTCTGTTCCTCACTGCAGATGGCATGGCAGCCTTTGCAGTGCGTAGACATAGGGCCGTTGTGATTGGCTGATATTGAGATACAATCTGAATCTCGTGGGCTGTCAGATAAACAAAGCTGAACAAACAGCAAGCTGTCGGATAAATAGACTTGTTTTCAAAGCAATGATTTCCGTCCTTAGATATATAACGTCTATGAATAAGGGAGATACTTTATTAATTTTATCGTGACTTTGGCGAAATGCTTTAATGCTCCGTGCCATAAAATTTATGCTAGTACTGTAGATCCTGGCTTATACGGGCTGCTTTATACCGTGTGAAATATAACTTAGGCATAGGTACAGGCAAAACATAAAAAAATCTGTCTCTTGCTATCTACACCTACTAATATTATAAAGAGGAAAAGTTTGTTTGTTTGTAGATTTGTAAGGGCTAATCTCTGGAACTACTGGGCCGATTTTGATAATTCTTTCACTAATAGGAAGCTACATTACTCCTGAGCGCTGTAGGTTTTTATCCCAGGAGGCCGCGTACAAAAACTAGTTTATTATGAGGACACGGCAAATTGACCCCACATAGAGTTTCTATGCTATCTTTCTCAAGCAGGATATAAAACGAAATCACCAAATAAAAACAGTACCCACTGTTTTGTACTTGATTTTAGGTTTTGAAACGGAAAATCTGAAGCCTCCAATATGGATCGGAGGTGAAAGTGAGGCGCTAGCTAGGCTGGAAAGACATCTAGAAAGAAAGGCTTGGGTGGCCTCGTTTGGACGACCCAAAATGACCCCGCAATCTCTGTTGGCAAGTCAGACGGGATTGTCTCCGTACTTAAGGTTAGCCATTGTGAGATTTCGGCTTTTATAGAATTTGGAATTTTGAGTTCCTATTAATAATTTATAAGATTTGAAAAATTGCCGTTACGCAGTCAAATGATTTATAATTTAGGAATCTTTAGGTACCTATCTACCTTTGGATTTCTAGGATATTGTATTCTCGCGTTACTATTGATAATAAATGCCAATTTAAAAAAATATTTTATAAATCAATAAAACGGTACCAAATAGGATTGAAAAGCCAAATTGTTGCCAAATTTATTATAATATGGTTGATTAAAATAAGTTTTTTTTAAAAGAAGTTTTGCTGCGTCGTACGAATGATAAATTAATGTCACTTTCCGTTGTATAAATATTGAAGCAAAAAAAAACTATATATGCGTCGTCGTCGCGTGGGACAATGTAATCACTAACAATATTTTGAATTTTGTATCTATAAAGATTTTTTTTAACAATTGTAATAATTTTCAATGTTTCAGATTCGGTTGCTTGTCGACGAGATTATTTTATTATCAGTTAACAGAATTGTATAAACGCATAAAACGGGTGAGACCACCGTTATCCCTCCACGGACAAATCTTGTGGAGAGAGTTCTTCTATTGCGCCGCGACTCGGAATCCTAATTTCGATCGAATGGAAGGAAATCCCATATGCGTGCAAATACCTTGGGAGAAAAACCAAGAGGCACTCGCCAAGTGGGCTAATGTAAGTCAAAATACGTCACACGGATTGTACCAGTTATAATAATGTAGGGTGTTCGAGTACAAAATGCTAGACATTTACGGGATCATGTGTTCTTTCTGATTATTTTTTTTGCACTAATTGATGATGTGTTAATTTTAATATGTCTCTCAGGGCCAAACAGGGTTCCCTTGGATAGACGCCATAATGGTGCAGTTGAGGGAGGAGGGTTGGATCCATCACTTGGCGAGGCATGCCGTCGCGTGCTTTCTCACCAGAGGAGATCTTTGGATTTCATGGGAAGAGGGCATGAAGGTAAGAACATTTTATTTATATGTTAATTACCATTTCTCTTCTTGAATTATTGACAAGTTTATTAGTTGATATATTATGTATAAAAAAATATTTTAGAATATTTTTTTTGCTTTATATGTTTCAAATACATAAGAATATATTAATTAATTATATTGAACTTATGTTTAGGTATTCGACGAGCTTCTACTAGACGCGGACTGGTCGGTGAATGCGGGTATGTGGATGTGGCTGTCCTGTTCGTCGTTCTTCCAGCAGTTCTTCCACTGCTACTGCCCCGTGCGATTCGGAAGGAAGACTGACCCTAACGGAGATTTCATCAGGTGCGTTAGGACTTCTACGAAGCACGTTACTACTTTACAATTTCCAAATGCAAAAAAACAAGTTACATAAAATGTTGTAATATATGGCCATGCTTCAATACCCATAATATATTACGTACCCGTTAAATGATATAGTTAGAATCAGTTTCAGAAATATTATTATTTATTGCAAACTTTGTGGTGGTATAAATCTGTGCTTAAGTGATTACACTTTACACCACAAAAAATTACGTTAATTAATATTAACGTTATTTCCAGGCGGTACATCCCCGCACTGAAGAACATGCCGACGCGGTACAATCCACGAGCCGTGGGTTGCGCCGGAGTCGGTGCAGCAGTCGGCGCGCTGCGTCATCGGCTCCGACTATCCAATGCCCATGGTGGACCACTGCAAGGCCTCGCAGATCAACATCGAGCGCATCAAACAAGTCTACGCACAACTCGCTAAATACAAACCACAAGGTATATACATTTTAAATAACTTAGACTTAACATCTCATGTCTCAGGATGGCGAGCGCAGTGGAATACCAAACAATACTTTGTGTTATTCAAGGTTGGATGGTGTTTCTTCTGTTTACGGGCGGTCGTATCGCTTACCATCAGGCGAAGATTGATCTGTTTAGTCGACACATTTTCCACTTGGTTTAGCAGCGGAATACACAAGCTGTGACCCGGAAGGCCCTCGGTTCACCGCTTATAGCTCCTCTGACTTTTCTGAGATATAGAGCATGAGTCTTTGTATACTTTATATTACCAATTTGCAATGTTTGTTCTGATGGTCATGTTCAGCAAACTATTAAAATGAAAAATAATTGTGGGATATAAAATAATAAAATTAGCACTCTATGTTCTTAGCCCGTCCCGCCGACAAAGGGTCCAAGTAGTAAGTACAAATTATAAGTCGAAACCGATCCACAGAATATATGCCTGTTTTAATCATACACTTTTTTGGTAAATTTGGCGTAGCTTTTTCTCGTTTTTGTTTTTTTTTTTATTATATTAGATTTTTTTTTCTAGGATATTCTTAACATATATGCTTCCAGTATATAGAATTTTTATTTAATAATAATACCCTATTATAGATAATGTATTATAATTTGCAGATGATCACATTTATAATTGTTTATAGGCACTTTGAACCCGCAAGCGGTACAACGGCCCAATGTGATGCAGTCGTCGCCCAGTCCGACGTCAATCATTAGAAGCATAAACCAGTCAAACTATCTCTGCAGCCAAACACCGGATCCCACGCAACAGTCTACAAACCAAAATACTTACAAAGACCAGTCAACCGTATTCCAACGACCCACTAAAACATTCAAGAGCCCGGACAGCCCTCAATTCTAAAACAAGTTGTTAGTAGTCCAAACAAACGCAAAACACAGATAATCCATCGGAAAATTCTGACTGCACAACAAGACCGTCAGAAAATGCTATAGTCAGTGATCGACAAGATATTGTATATAAATCTCATCAAAGTAGACATTTACAATCTGGAGGCAAACAGGAAAATTATGACTATAAAAATTATAATATTGACCATATATCAGGTTATGATAATCAGGATATGTATCAGAGCCAACAAATTAACCAAAATGAACTGTACAGTCAACAAGATATTAAAATCGATACCTATGATTATAATAAATCCAAATATTATCTATCCAACTATGCAGAAAATAACGTTCTCGTGTCGAGCGCGACGCCGACATTCATAACGCCTTCTATGAATCATCAGTCAAATATGAATTACAACAGAGAAGGTAAGAACAAAAGCAAAAATAACAAATCTTCAGATGCAGTGTTTCTACATCCATTAAGTGTTGTGTCAGACCGGATGTATTCTGGAGACAATCGACAAACACAATCCTCCAATGAATGTGAATACAGCTCTGCTAGTGATGATAATCAAAAGTAAATGCCAATTTCTGTAAATCACGCGGAACGTCTATTGACAGCAACATGATATTGTAAAAAAGAAACATAATATTATAGATTTTCATCAAAGAAAAAAATCACAGAATCTATAGTATTTCGTATTAATGTTAGCTGCCATTAACATAAAGGAAGACTTCTGCTTGTGTTGATATGACAATAAAGACCAGCAAACAATGTAAATCTATCGGAAGTATATAACATAATATAGAAGAACTTTTAGCAAATAAAAAACAAATTAGTTATTTGTAAGTTCTTCAATATGTAATGAATGGTGCGTCGTGTTTGGTGATAGGGATTACAATTATTATTTAGTATATAACCAAATAAAATCCAGTCCATGACTTGATATCTCAGCAAGATTAGCCTGTAGTATTGTCGATGGCATGTAGGCATCAGCACGATTGTATATTTTATAATAATAAGCAACATATAATTGTCTTTCAATAGTTTAATGTTATTAATTAAAAGAATTTACGATAATATTAAGATTAGTTATTTGTTAGAATTTGAACTGGATATAACTGTTGTAATTATTATGTAATTCAGAAGTTTTAGGAGTAAGCTACATTAATAAATGTTTGTACACAGTTTCTTTCAACATTATTTTTTATTTAATTCTCTAATTATAAACATAGGTTAAACTTGCAGTACTATTCAGTATCCAATGATGCAACAATTTCCATGTGTTGTTTGAGTGCTTTCTTCATTTTCCTGGAATTGGCAGCTAATTCCTTAATGGCTGGCCTTGGTGCTCTTTGTCTGCACACTTCATTCTTTATCGTCGAAATTATTGGCATCTAGAGACAGGATGGTTTCATTCAATATTTCATACTGCATAAAATAAATAACATTGCTTCTTCGAAATATTCCGACGTGCAAATTACTATATATTTGCTGAATCTGCTAGTTAATATAATAGAGTATTTTTAAACGACTCGAAAGATTTGGGTGTACTCTAAAGTTATTAATATTAAAAACAATGAGCAACATTCAAAGTCACTTTCAGTTTATCCTGAAATGTAGTTAGTAATAAGCTCTAGAGAGCTTTGATGACGAAGTTGTATTGCGTGCGCTAGACAATTATCACACTAACGTCTCGGGTTCGAATTCTGAGTTGAGAAAAGTGATATTGATTTATTGTGCTTAGTAACAATCTGGAGTCTGTTAATGTGACTGGTAAAAGACAATAGCCTGCCCCTAATGGA
The DNA here is from genome assembly GCF_014839805.1 of Manduca sexta. NCBI lineage: Eukaryota > Metazoa > Arthropoda > Insecta > Lepidoptera > Sphingidae > Manduca > Manduca sexta. Next base: position 21,495 of record NW_023592830.1, on the reverse strand, counting down.
AATAATTAAACTGGTGAAAAGTGAGTGTGTTATAAAAGAACACACTTGTATTTCACCAGTTATATGTTTGGCTAAAAGTGGAAAAAGAGTGACGCCTTGTATGTTTTTTATTTATATTTATTTCGATATTAGTTTTGAAATCGAGCATAAAACAAAATGATCAGTGTTTAAGTTATAATTAATAATATTATTATGCATGATTACAAAGACAGGGTTTAAATACTTACAGTTTCAGGAATGTGGACATATCTTATATTTCTGGCTTGAACATACAGGTTCTCGAATGAAAACTCATTACCATGAGTATCACAATATACAGCATTTGAAAATGAAATGTTCATGAAGCTACAATCAAATAATTTTTAATATAAATTTTAATTTATCCATAGCATATTAAATTTATTATTATTTTACATCGAATTAGTGTCCTCTGTGGGGATAGACTAAGATGGAAGAAAGATAAGTTGGCGAAACCATATAGATAATATTTTAACTCTGTCTACCCCTTCTGGGAATAACGCAATATGATTTTATATATTAATATAATATAGTACATGTACAGTACAATTGTTTATATTGGTCATAAAGTTTGTCTCCAGTAGTGCCATAGCTATTGTTTATCAGAAACTAAAGAGCGACAGAAGGCTTAGACTCTTATTCACGAACATTACTTTGCTGTCTGAAAGTTCTGCAGTGCTTTTAGTATAATATTGAGTTACAACTGCTTCATTTGGCTGTCAGATAAACAAAGCTGAATAAAACTGCGCAATTGCTAACACTGCGTTAGGCGCACTGTCGTGCGTCCTAAGCATTCTTTCTGAAGGTTGTTACGAGCGTGAATGAGGTGACTAAGTGCATGTGTACAAATTGTACTGAATGGCGTTCAACAGGAACCGCATACCAATGCAACAGAAGCAGGTTGATGGAGGATATCTCTATGTGTAGAATTAAACTACATGCATATTGCCCTATATTTTATAAGAAATTAATAAAAATAAATAAAATAAACTTCAATTAATCTTTATTTAAATTCGGTATTTCTACACTTCTATCCATTCGAATCGACATATCCTTAGGGGTTACTAGATTTAATTATGTAATATATCTACACATAATCAAGTCTCCTTAACCCTACAGAATGTAGAGAAAAATATTGACTCACCCATCAACAAGTTTCAATTGTGCCACATACGTAGGCATCGTTTCGCAGATCTAATGTGATATTTTTGTTTTGTAAACCTTTAACTATACACAGTAGGGTGTTATGAAAATTAAACTTTTCTTTAGCATTTCCAATGAACATTTTTGATATCAACTTCTCAGCTTATTACTGAAAATACAAAACGGAAAATCATATTTCTCTAATATATACATATTCGTTTTTACTATGAAGTAAAAATGTATTGTTTACAAATAATAATCAAAAATATTGTCTTTATTCATGTGCCTATGTTGATAAAAAAACACTTAATATTACTCTGAATAAATATTCCTGTTGTTCAGTAATAACTTTTTCAATCCAATGAGGGGAATTTGACAATTACTAACCTTAACAGAACCAACAAACATAGAAAAACATACATCAAGTTGTAAAGTGTTTATTTCACATTCTATTAAGTTAATTCTTCAGTAATTTATTAATTCTGTTAAGTTGACATTAAAGTTGCTGCATAAAAATAAACACAGTTTAGAACCTCATAATGAGCATAACTAATCATTTTAGAGATGGGCCTGTGTTAAAAAAAGCAATGATTTTTTTTTGCTTAGTAGACTTTTATTTAAGAAGAAAGTAAATAATTGAATTGTTATGAAATTTCTTACTAAAATGAAAACTTTTAAATTGCTTTTACTTAAAAGTTTATTGATTGTCACTTAGATATGATTGCCGCTCAAGCATCAGTATAATAAAAATCTACAGCACATTTTTTTTTTATAATAAATGCTATTGATGTATACACCTATGAATGTCATCCATAATTTAAGATTGAAACAAAACCATGAAATATAAAACAAATCAAAATAATAGTAGTCATTAAGGATTTGTTAAACACATAACTTAAAATAGAATTTTCACTATAGGAAACATTTTTTTTTATGTGCAGCACCGCTAGCTGATCTTGAGACCTTTGACATTTATCAAATCTGCCTAAGAGATAATCCAGCTCTGCATAAAGGTTTTAAGATTTCATAAAGTAATTAATTATTAAGTTTAATTTTATATTCCTTTTGTATAAAGACTTAGGATCATAAATAAAATATATTAGTCCAACACATAAATATATTACAAACTTAATACAATATTATTTTCCATAATATTTCTAATATTGATTGCTACTTGTATATTATTCAATTATTTGCCGTCTTACATTACAATAATGAGTCTAGCTTCTGGTTTTGACTTTAATTCTAACTCAGCTCTAGTGATTGTCCACTCGTTATTTTCTCTCACTGCCCAAAAATAATAAACACCTTTATCCTTAGGGCCAGTTACTGGTATACGGAATCTAGCATCTTTGCCATCTGAAAAATTATTTTCCTTGTCAGTTAATTTGAACCTTTTATCTTTAATGGGTTCTCCTAAGTAATGAACAGCGCCTGCATGAGCCCGTAACTTTTTCAATGCATTCTTATAGTAATCGTAGCTTCGCACGTTATCAATTAAACGGTATTGTAAGTATATTCCGGTGGTACCAACTACAACACCTCCCCATCCAGCAATTTGTACGAGAGTTCTTGTTGATATGGTCATGATTTATTTGAATTTTTAGTGTACTGAGTACTGACCACACATGCATGTAGTAGCAGATACAATGGTGAAGTAAAACTTGTGAAGCAACCTCTTCTTAAATATTCAAAAATGTTCTTCAGACTACTCAAATTATCACTATGAATTTTATTCTATGTTTGCAGCGAATCTCAATTTGAAATGTAAAGCAAAGTTAATGTAATACTACATTAGCTTTAGCCTAAAGTAAACAAAGGAATAAATTCGATCTTGATACACGACTTGCGTTTTAATTTTTACCAGATTTTTACGGAAGACATTTGACAAATTGTTTCTAGTTACAACCATAGACTAAACAATATTCTACGTAAGAAGGGGCAGCACTAGCCTATCTTGAATACGCAACATATATGAGATTAGTTAAGGTAAATTTATATACCAACATTACGCATAAATATGAGGCAAGGATGCTAACTTTCTATTAATCTGCTCCTCTCTATGGAAGTCCCTTATTCGATCGATAATTTTATATCCATAAAAATTGCTGACCATAAATCTTACACAAGTATAAATTATGATTTTATTTATGTTTTGGAATATTAAAAGTAAAACGGCCACAATTAATTCCCTTTATTTAATAACAAATTATTATTACAAAATAAACAATAGTGTTACGCGAATTTCTTATGTGTAAATTGTATACTGTATTTAGGTCCCTTACTAAAAACATCATAACAGTCCAACTTTTCGTTATTTATTTCCAATTTTAAGAAATTGAACAGTATGATACCTTACAAATATAATATTTTTCCGTCCAATTAACAATTACTATGATTATAAACATTGTAAAGATAAATTTATAGATTTTGCAAATGCTGTTTTTTGATTATTTCTTTTCTCTATTGTAGCAGACAAAATAAATAAAATATACAAATATAAATAAAATTGGATTCAATACCTCGGAATAATAAGAGTCACTATTTCGCAAACACACCCGACACAAATTCCTTAAAGAAAAATATATACGAAACAGAGGAGCAGGCTCAACTTTACGTAATAAGCAGAAAAAAAATAAAAATGTTATTATTGAACAAAATCGCAATTATAAGAATTAGCTAATAAAGTCCAACAATAACAAATCTAGCGTCAATAATGGCGGCCCATTGTCAGCTATCATGATAGCCAACCAAAGGCGTCGCCAAGGGGGGTAGCTGATGGAGGTTCTAAAACTCGAATGAATTCACTAATTCCATTCCTAATATTCGATACGGTCAATTACGCTCTGCTCTATTATTGTTAACACGAGAGAGGGGGAATGGGGGAGAAACATGTGCTCTCGACTTTACCTACGATTCATACTTTTCTCATTCTCCATATCAACTTGCCCCCACTACGCCATCGGCTGCCGGCAATCTTATAAGTTACCAACATACTTTCTAGATTTTTAGGTCTATTATGCTGGTACTAGATGTTACCTAAAGTTTTGTCAACCAAAACTAAACTATGTAACGGTATTAAGATACATAGTCTTTCTTAGGAAACTCTGACCTAAGCACCATATCACCAATATCACAAACTGTCCATCCCTTGCTAAACTTGGCCAAGGACAAAATAATAAAGAGGACAGGCCTCAAAAGTTAGCTAATAGCTATATAAACAAGTTTTGTTAGGGAAATCGACGCAGAATATATATATATAAAGCTTCTTATGCACGCAACAAAAAAGACAAAAATAGCTGCTTTCTTCAAATATGGCAATATTTCGTTTCCTCACCACACTGGGACCGCCTCGCAGCAGAAGACGCCATTAATTGCAACCTTGTCAGCGCTTGTCAAACAATGTAACCAAATTTTCATAATATTGAATTTAACGTAATATAGTATTATTTTCAATTGTCCAGTTTGTTTATTAGTTTACTTGTTAAGTTTTAGAAATGACTCAGTGTTGTGTGAAAGGATGTAAATCGAATTCACGCAAGAACGACCCCAAAATATCTTTTCATAGGTTAGTAACTCTTTTTACCGAATTTTCTCTGTTTTTATCATTTAAAATTATAAGTGGATCTGGTTTGATAAGCTTTGGACGCTATTAGGCGTGATTTATATACATTAAAATCATTATGTTTATTTACACAGAAGCTTAGGAATGCGTGGATTACTTTGAAAATTATTGATATCGATATTTTAACAGACGCACGTCTATCAGTTAAAGTTTTTATCTTTCAAAGAATGTTAGAGATATTGTTTTATACAGAACGACAAACTAAGTGAAATTCTGAAATATTTTTTTAGATTACCAAAAAAATTAAAAGCCAGGGCAAAATGGATTGAGAATATTGGGCGACGTGATTGGAATCCTACATCAAATTCATATATTTGTTCTTTGCATTTTGAGGAGAATTGCATCAATCACACTTTAAAAGTACCGCGAGTGAAAGATAACTGTTTTCCAACAATATTCCCGGTAAGTAAAATAGTAATGAGTATTATAATTCACCTAATAGTATTATTAGTAATGTTACTGTTGTTTATTTTATGTTTCATTAGTTATGCAAGATGAAATAAAAGATATATTTTTACAATTGGCAGTTTAATGATTCCATAATCTTTTGCATGCACGGGAATAAATACATAATTATATTGTTGTTATTGCCAATAATTATTATAATTGATTATCTTAACCGTCATTTTTACGCTCGTTTATTTTAGTTTTGTTGAGACATAGTTATGTTCCTTGATCAAAGAGCATAATAATTTATTATAAAATAATACCAACCAAATAAATTCTGGCTACAGTATCTCATTCCTTTTATTATGTATTAAATATCCTAATATATAACTCTAATTTTTAGCAAGGAATTGGGCGACATATATATGAACAAAATGAATTAAACACAACTGGATGTTTGTCACAACAGGTACTACCTTCTTAACAATTGTTACTTATAAATCAGTTTTAGTTTTTCTTATATTTATATTATGGTAGAACCTAACTTTATTTTACTGTTTAAAATAAAAATGATAATTGAAAAGTTTTAGTATATTTTTAGCAATATAACTTGTTTATGTAGTACATTATAATATTAATATTTTCAGTGTCGATTACACTTCCAATGATATTTAATATTTTGTGTTCATTATATTATAGTGTACTCCTTAAAATATTACACTAACATAAAACATCGCAATATGTAAATTATTTTATTCTTTATTTTGTTTATATTTTAATAATGTAAATACATTTATTTTTATTTCTAGCATGTAATTGCAGTGGATGAATTAAATTCTCAAGCAAGTACATCTAAGGAATACCCTTACAATTGGTAATCTTTTGTTAATAACAACTATTTAATTTTTAGTATATCTACAATAAAAAATGTAAAAAATAAAATTTAAAAAAATCAATGATTATTTTAATGTTTTTTTTTGGAACCAATATAAAATATGTGTAATAATAGTATGTTTTTGTTTTTAGAAAGGAAACGTATTTTCTTCAACAACACATAACATTAAATGGGATCACTCATATGCGTCATCAAGCACACAGCAGGTGATTTACCGATTGAATAACTTAATTATTAAATGTTGTAATATTATGTAATTGTAACTACAATTATTAATGTATTTATCATGTATTCTTTTTTTTTATACGGGCACAGCAAAGTGACTACTGCATCTGATGGTAAACATAGTGGCATCCAGATTATATAGATTGACGAGAAATGATTTAATCTCGTCAGTCGGCATAATTATACCGGCTTTATTCATTTCTAGTGGTGGCGTATATGGACAATGGCCGAATTAATGAATTTGATTCGTTGCTTAAGCAAAATTGTTCGTATTTTTCTATTATTGTATAAATAAGATGTGTCTGAGACTAAATACCTAACAGTGGGTTCAAATTACGCAGCCGCAGGGTCATAACTAAGCCAAATTTATTAATGTACAGAATAAGGATAGGTGGAAAAAGATAAAAGTCATGATGTACTACATTGTTGATGAAAGCTTTTTGCTTTCAGGTCTCAACAGTCATTATTCAAAAAATGAAGGACAAAATCAAGATGCAACAAAAACAAATCAAGAGACTAAAAGAAAAAGTTAAAAGACAATCAAATAAAATTTTTAATTTGCGATGTGATATAACAACATTAAAAAATAAAAGCTTTATTAATGATGAAGCGTAGTCGTTGGTAAAGGATTGTGCAGGACCAAAAGAGTTTTTGCAAAGGCAAATATTGAGAACCAAAAACCGGTCAGTACCAAAAAAGTACGCAGAAGAAATACGGAAGTTCGCGTTTCGCGTTTCACTTATGCTGACAAGTTCGGCCATTTTGAATGTTCAGTTAATTGTTGACAGCTGCTTTGCTTGCACGTGTTTTGGTTCGTCTTAGATTTTTACCTATTCAAAAAAATGGAACAAAGAACCTGTATCAAATTTTGTGTGAAAAACGATATTAAGTGCGCGGATGCATTCCGAATGTTGACTGTGGCATACGGAGAAGCTACTTTGGACAAAAGCAACGTTTATCGGTGGTACAAAATGTTTTCAGAAAGCCGAGAAGATGTGAACGACGAAGAGCGTGCCGGACGCCCGAGCACTTCAACAATAGACGAAAAAATTGATGAAGTGAAGAAAATGGTATTGGCCAACCGTCGAATCACCGTTAGAGAAATTGCCGAGGACCTAGGCATATCGATTGGCTCGTGCCATTCGATTTTAATCGATAATTAGGGCATGAGACGGGTCGCCGCAAAATTCGTACCAAAATTTCTCAATTTCGATAACGCCCCTGCTCACACATCGCTGCTTATACGCGACTTCTTGGCCAAAAACAACACACTAATGATACCGCAGCCACCCTGTGACTTTTTCTTGTTCCCGAAACTGAAGAGGCCCATGAAAGGACGACGCTACACCCCGATTAACGAGATAAAGACGGCATCGAAGGAGGAGCTGAACAAGACACAAAAAAATGATTTTTTGAACTGCTTCGAAGATTCGAAAAAAACGTTGGCACTAGTGTATAATATCCCAGGGGGATTACTTTGAAGGGGACAAAATAGATATTCACGAATAAATAAATAATTTTTTAAAATACACAAAATTCGCGATACTTTTTGAACACACTACGTATGTGCTCAGAATATCGGAAGAATAACTAATTTATTTAGCTAGGCTGAACATTATGTAAGAAATTTAAATCTAGCTTCCGGGCAATATATGTATTATAACATCACGCAGAAAAACTGGATTTATAAGTCTTTTGGTACTCATGAACGGTGTCCTAAATTTATTAAAATATTTAGTTTCAGAAGGTGTTAAAATATTTGCCATTATATAAAATATCACAAGATCACCTAGAAATGTTTTTTTCTGCTATTAGGTCCAAAGGTGGCTATAACAATGGCCCAAATGCGGTACAATTTAAGCGGCTTATAAAATAAAATTGATCAGAGCGCAAAACGGATATAATGGCGTAGGTAGTTGTATACTTCTTGATCAAATTCATATATGAAATTGTTCAAGTAAAATATGTCAAAAATATAAATAATTTGACTGTTAGGAATAGCTTTGTCGCAATTCCCGAAGACAACATCACTATCTAAGATTATTACTTAACGTTAACGTTTGATAAAAGTAAAACCAAGGGGGCATATTGACATATACCTTACGTTGTGTATTAAAAATTGTAAGAGACACAGAAAAAAACATCAAACCACAATTAAAGTCAGGAACTAAAGTTGAAAATTACTCTGCATATATTTAAATTTTTTTAATAGACAATTTTGAATATGCGAATGTTTTAGTATTTAATGATTTAGAGAACAATAGTCATACAAACTGCTTTTAAAACAATAATAAATAAATATATTGGTTTGTGGTTTAAATACTCTGGAAAGAAAAGTGCAGAAAGAGTGTCGTCTAGAATTTATTTGACATAGATAATTTGTTTAAAAAAAATAATAATTATTAATAAACATTTATTTTATCTTATCTACGTGTATATTACTTGACACATACCCAATCCAATCATGAAATTTATCCATGAAATAAATTAAAATATGAAATAAAAATATCTAACGATCAACCTGTTTTAGTCATAGAGCTTTAATTTTGTATTTGATCTGTGAATATATTAAAAAATGATGATAGTCAATCTCCTAAGAAAAAAATCTAATAGCCACAGCGTTTAAGATGTGAGGTACTTTTACTACCCCAACTCCAAAACTTCCCTGTGCAATAAAAAAATATGAAATTATAATATAATGATTACTTTAAACGTGTACCTGCCTGTACATTCATATGTATTTTTTTAGGCTTATTTATCACTCTGAACAAGAACAAGCATAGAAGGAATCTAAATTACCCTCATATACTTATCCTATTTTTTCAAATAGGCCAAAACCGTTGAAAAGAACGAGATAAATATTATGTTGCTAAGGACGGCTTGCGTACACTTTATAATAATCAAATGGTTACCTTTGGTCCTCTTTATGATGCCGAATTAAAAAGCAAATAAAATGTCAAATGTTCCAACTTGCCAACCTCAAAACAATGTCACAAACGCGCCCACACAATTTAGTTACGTTATACTTCAGCGCGTGCTTTTCAAAAGTGGCTTCATGTCGTGTAATATTTTTGTTGTTAATTTAATAAATACACAGTGCTGTTTAAGTAAAATATAGCCCTAGGAACAAACAATAGCCTGCGTTATTGTGGGGTGTAAATCTCATTCTTCTCGTAAAGAAAATGAAACTGAAATCATCAGCTTCCATCGGTGAGTAAACAAAAAACCTAATATATTTGCTTAAACCCTGTACATAAGTGCAAAAAGTGTTACTAATTATACTTTATAGCTTTTGCCCGCGGTTCCGCCCGCGTTATAAAGTATTTCAGGCTAAAGTTTTCCGTTATAAAAGTAGTAGTTTCCCGGGAGCCTATGTTCTTCCCAGGGTCTCAAACTATCTCCATATCAAATTTCATCTTAATACGTTGGGTAGTTTTTGAGTTTAACACGTTCAGCCAGACAGATGCAGCGGGGGACTTTGTTTTATAATATATTTTTTAGAACTTTTTAAGAGGAACAATCCCGTCATACATCATTGTTGCATAACTTTAACCGTTTACGCAGCGCAGGCAACGGAAGCTCTCAAAACTAATAATTTTCTCCGTTTTTGCAACATGTTTCATAACTGCTCCGCTCCTATTGGTCATAGCGTGATGATATATAGCCTATAGCACTCCAGGAACAAAGGGCTATCCAACGCAAAAAGATTTTTTCAGTTTGGACCGGTAGTTCCTGAGATTAGCCATTACTGCTCCGCTCCTATTGGGTATAGCGTGATGATATATAGCCTATAGTACTCCAGGAATAAAGGGCTATCCAACGCAAAAAGAATTTTTCAGTTTGGACCGGTAGTTCCTGAGATTAGCCATTACTGCTCCGCTCCTATTGGGTATAGCGTGATGATATATAGCCTATAGCACTCCACGAACAAAGGGCTATCCAACGCAAAAAGAATTTTTCAGTTTGGATCAGTAGTTCCTGAGATTAGCGCGTTCAAACAAACAAACAAACAAACAAACTCTTCAGCTTTATATAATAGTATAGATAGATTATGCTGTAGTCATATTATAATCTGCTGTCGGCCATTCGTTACGTAGTTGTGTTCAATAGTGTTGTGCTGCATATTCTGTCGATAACATAGATGTTAGTATATTGTAGTTTACTATTTTGCATAAATTGCCTTTTACTTTCAATGTACGGTGGTGTAGTGGTAAAAGCCACTTGGAAACCGTGCGCGAAGGCTGAAGTCGAGGAAACTATCTGATTTTCATAGTGTGTTTCATACAATGTGTTTCATTGCAGATTCTCCACAGATGATGCTGTGAGGCAAAAATGGACCGTTGCCATAGCTCGTCCCAATTGGCATTGGAAAAAACAGCACCGTGTTTGCTCTTAGCATTTCGACAAAGTTTTATTAACATTGAAATAAGTTATGAAACATATGTGACATGAATGATACCGCTGTGTTTTAATTTTACCGTCCCATTTTAGTAGCTTCTGTCAAATCACACCTCTTGGGTATCCTTTAATCCCCAAGAAAGTCAGAAAAGAACAGAAGGCGTACTGGCTTTCTCCATAACGAAATTCCGGCCAATTTCTTGTTTGTTAGTTTATTGTAACTTAACAGCTTCTTAACGAGTGCTTTTATATACCCAGACTTCATTTGGTACTTGAATATCAAATTAGGCTATTGATATCTTTTTTTTTAGCCTTTATCTAAAATAGCAAATTGCAACGGTTTGTAGTTGACTGACCGAAAAGTGTTTATTTTTGCAGATTTGTAGATTTACCATAGCCGATAGACAAAGCATCTATCCATATCGATAAGACGACAGAAGGGATCGCAACACAATTAAATGTCTTGCTGTCTAAGATTGAGTACACTCAAATGTCATAGTGCTACTTCTATGTTTGTCATTGTTCTGAGCTTGATACAATGACCACAATGACAATTGATGACAATTGACAGCTGCTACACGCTGCCAGTGTTGCCAGAAGGTTACATTTCTTACATTTCTCGTTATTTTTGACCCCCTCGCGTAACATGTAAGTAATTTTTATATTTAAGGCAATTTTCGTAACTTTTGGAACAACGAGATTTGTAATATAAATTATTTATTGTAAACAGTTTACGAACGCATTTCTATTCAACACATCCAAATTGAACGCACCTAAAACTGGCGGGTCTAAAAAGTATTCCACTCCATATCACACCTAGGATGGCTCGCCATGACAAAATGAAACGTATCTTGCATATGCTAAAACTTGATTTTGCTTGAGTGTGCGCGCGCACATTTTCTACTTCACGAGTCCCCGCGGTTTCGTAGCTACAGAAATGATTGCCAAAAACGCGTAAATTAAAAAAAAAACAATAATGTAACTTTTGCAGTAAAAATGTAACATTTCAGGAAACGAAACGTAACTTACGACTCAGAGGCCCTGGCAACACTGCACGCTGCTTATATTATAATTCTCTTTGACGCTGCTTGCGTGCTCGTCAAATTGTTCTTTGTAATTCTTCAATGTAAAAGCTTTTTAATTAAATTTACATTGATAGGACAAAGGGTAAACGTGTTTATTTGTCCTATTCTTTAGTGATTATTGAATCTTGGTTATCATGAGTACATCGCGAGGAAGTTCTAATAGGACGAGACCACAGAAACATCAAAATAGAACTGCCTTCAAAAATGACTTACATGATACAAGCAAGAAGACAAAAATTATAAATTCACTTGAAATAACTGGTGTATGCAAACGTTGCAAAGAAATTATTGATTGGAAAATCAAATATAAAAAATATAAACCCCTAACAGCCCCAAGGAAATGCGTCACATGCTCACAGAAAACTGTGAAGTATGCATACCATGTACTGTGCAAATGTTGTTCAACACAAAAAAACATATGTGCTAAATGTTGTAAATCAGTGGATGTGAGTACCTATAAAAACTTTTATTTTTGTTCTTAGGGTTGCTCTTAAACAAACTTTATAGGTTAAAAAGGTTATTTTTTATTATCTCCCAAAAACTCTTTCGGTGTCAAAAGTTAATCAGATCGCAGAAAGTTAAGGTGAATTTTTATAACTTCTTAAAAGCTCCTTTAGTGAACAAAACTAAATCAATTACAGTAAGTTAAGGTGATTTTGTTATTACTTAGAAAATAAACTTACCTCCAATTCTCACCCCAGATGTCTCCTTAAACTTTAAATTTAATAAAAATATGTCTTTCTGCAGGGATATAGTTGTATGGACTCCCTTTCTACTCCGAACCCATTCATGACCCCAGCTCCAATTCATTTTATTTAAAACATTTACCCAACTCTTATTCAATATTATGTATGTAAGAAATTAAAGGGAACAAAGTATTTATTAGCTTTATAAACCAATTTATAGAAAAAGGTTACAATCTTCTTAAATTGGCTATAATTCTATTAAAGTAAATACATCGGTAATGAATAACACAACAGGACATGGTTTCAGATAAAGGTTTACACTGTATTAAATAGTGAATTGCATACATTCAATTTATTTCCCAGTTAGAATTTATATACCTAATGAAACCATCAAAAATGTTTCTATTCACTCAATAATATCTAATCACCACATTTTACAGTGTTAACCAAGTATTGCTTGGGGTACTGCCTGTAGAAAAACAATTTCTAGTATATCTCTTCATGAATTAATTTGATCCAAAATCAGTTTAGCCAATTTATGTGTTTACTTCTAATAAACATTTATCTCAATTGTTTCCTTTCATAATTCAATTTGTAAGATGGTAATAATTTTCACTATGTACTATATTGGATGTTTAATGTGGTCCACATAATTTTCAGCATGAAGAAACACTAGAAGAAGAAATTAATGTAGATATTAAGGAGAAACTTAAAAGTTTGTCTGAGAGAAAGCGTCGCACCATACTCAGGTAATATTATTTATAATAATATTTAAAGTATGCATGGTAATTATTAGACAACTGTCTTATTTATTTTATGCAAGCCAACTTAACAGCATCAAGAGGTACTTAGTAATTGTAGTGACAATCAAAAGAAATAAAATGCTTTGCAAATTTTGTCAAGCCCTATATTACAGAACTCTTCCCTAAGTGTCCATAAAAAAAATGATATTTAATGTTTATTTTTAGATTTTAGGACAACAAATATTGAAAAAATTCACAAAATGAATGTTTGAAAAGTTTAATTTTTTAATTAATTATTCTTTCAGGTTATTGAAGAAACAACAAGATGCTAATAATACTCTTTCTCCAGAAATTATGGCAAATATAGAAGATATGTTGTCAAACATTGGTAAAATGAGTTTAGATGATGATGATTTTAATGGGTTTTCAGATGAGGAGTTTAATGATGTTGAGTCGCAATCAACTGATGATGGTAGTGATGTAAAATAAATAAAATATTTTATTTGATCTTGTTTCTTTAGAACAGATGAACCCTGGTGATGTGGAGTCAGCTAGCAATTATAATTGACAAATTTTTTTGTAAAGTTTTTTTTATCCCAGTGATATAAATGCTCTTTGAGAGAGTTGCTTACTGTGCGAATGTCTTGGCTCATTATCACTGGGAAGTGAATATGTAAAATTTGTGATTTCTGACATTTTATATCTGGAAAACAATATCAGGTATGTTGACAGCAGCTGACATATGCACATGTTTGCAAACGGCCTGGTGCAAAACTGCTCAACAAGTGTAATATCTTAATGAAATGGTGCAGTGGTAAACCGCCAAACATAGGCCTAGCGTATTAAAATGAGCACTTAAGCAGTGTAGCCAAATATGGCAATATAAAAAAACAAGGTCTGATAATTTACAAACTTGAAAATCCCATAATATTTTTCATGTGTTAGGTATTTTCATGATTTTTCACAATATTGTTTGTTAGTTAATTTTGATGGTATCAAAAAACATTTGTGGTAAACTTTTATAGTGTGGCAGAATGTGTATACGCAATATGTAGTTATACACAAAATGGCAGAGGTCACTGTAAAAATAACATGCTATGACTTGCAATGATTTAAGATTTACCCTCTTATTCATAGATATTATTTATCTAAGGATGGAGCATTGCTGTGATAACAAGTCCGTTTCTCAGCTTTATTTATCAGACAGCTTGCTGTTCAACTGTGTTTATCTGACAGCCAACTAGATTCAAGTTGTATCTCCATATTAGCCAATCACAATGGCCCTATGTCTACGCACCGTAAAGGCTGCTATGCCATCAGCACTGAGAAACAGACTTGTTATCACGGCAAAGATAGAGCTTAGATAAATAACGTCTATGAATAAGGGGGTTAAAATTTAAAAAATATTGCATCACATTATTTTGAAAAACACTCAAGGTAAATGTACCATATTACGGTATATTAAGGCATTTGCTACTTTGAAGATGATTTTCAGAAAAAGTAGAAAGGCGATAGGAATGAAAATTGTTTTATTCGAAAGACTGTCATTATGAGATGAATTTAGAACATTATTTAACGTCGTAGCCTTTAATTTATAGAAATAGTTGATATTTTACGGCACCTCGAGTTTGTCTCTAATTCCGTGCGAAAATTTGGCTCCTAACAAAATTCCGGAATACGTCGTACGTAATTCCGTGCTATGTTGAAGCATACGTTTTCTATATGAAAGCAAAAACAAAATTAAGTGTTTTCAAGTATATACTTAAATAGACTAAAATAATTATAATTAATGGAATAAAAATCCAAAGTTTGTCACAATTTTAAACATTTCTTAAAATTACTTCCATTCAAAAATGGAAAGATAATGAAGTCAAAATTCAAAAAGGAATATAGGTAAGTGCCTAAATTGAAATAATCAACAAACAAATAGAAATTGTTCTTCATTCATTGCTTTTCTTTACTCTTTCTAATATATCTTTGGTTACTGGAAAACCCATTTGTGCCATCATTATAACCCATTCAACTATAAGAAATTCCTCTTTCGGGGTTAGTACAGTTGGAGCCCCCGTACGATTGCTTTTGTATTTTTCATGCACTTTGTCATATAGCGTTTCTTTAGAAATTTAACATATTTTGGAAGCTTTGTAAAAAGATATAGTTCCATCATTAATTTCTTTTAAAGCCTTTTGAAGGGTTTCGGGCGTATATTTATTTAAATTATTTATTTCATTTATTTATTTTTTACATCAGACTGTTATTACAAGTAATTATTATATTTGTTAATAATTTCGTAAAATTATTAACTCTCTAAATGATATGCAAAAATAACCCGAAACATCCCCCTCCCCTATTATTATTTGTGCAATAAAAAACACAGAAACTAATGTTTTTTCTTCTCCCCAAATTATACTCCGGGTATACCAGAATAAAGGACATGAGTGAAAAACTGGTGCACTTTATTACGGACGTCAAAAAAATGGATTTAATTTAATATTTTTAATAAAATTTCTTAATAGTATAGAACTTTCTATCACATGAAAATTATATGCATACCATCAATATAAATATGTATTTTTTATGATTTAATAAAATAACATTAATTTAAAGTTGATGGCGTACTACGCCAATTCGTTAATTTGACTTAAGAATAATTTCAGACTCGATTATAAGAGGTAAAACAAAAAAAAAACATGTACCGCAATTACCTCACAATAATCTGCCTTCGTCAATAAATTTATTGATATTAACTTTATAAAGAAACTTAACACCAGTAAGAAATAAAAAACAAAACCATTTCGGACTGATTTGCCAGTATTGCGGCATACGTACGCAATATTGTTCACCGCCTTAATTTTATGCACATTATGACGGTAGTCAGAAATGTGACAATTTCTCTAAAAATATGCTTTATAATAACTCGAATTAGCTATAAAACATTGTTGATAACTACTAATCAATTATTTCACAAATTTATATAAAATTTACTTAACGGTATTATGTGAAATTCTAATGAAAATTACATTGCCCCTTACGCTCACCGACAACAGAGACGTACGGCACCAGTGTATTTGCGACTGACGCATTATGAGGCTCGATACGGCGTTTATAATTTTTATTTAAATTGGAAAATCGTGTTATTTAGGTGGTATTTAAACTATAGTTGATGTGGTTACAAAAATCATTATTTTAAAGGCTGCTTTCTTATTTTGCGACAAAATTAAAATGACCCGGCATAATGTACTATACCGGCATAGTGTACATTTACCTTAGATGAGCATAGGACATGAAGGTTTATTTTTGATGAGTGATCAAAATGATATCCAAACAATAAAGAACCTTGAAATGTCTAGATACTTATGGGTGTGGTTAGTATTATGTACTAAGTAACCTTTAAATATAATAATATTGTATGATAGTAATCAGGTACAGTCCCCTCTACTAGATGTATATGCAGATAATGACACAATGTAAGAATTACAAAATATCTGTTAATATAAAAAATATATATCTGTTAATGAAATAATTAATAATCATGGATACATATGACGAAATTTTGCCTTATTACTCGTACTCTATTGTGAGTGAGTCACAGGAGAACTGAGAAACAAAACATTTTTCTAGTGAAGAATATGAATTAAAGTATATTATAAACATAATTTATACACAACAATTTACAAATAAAATAATTAAATCTTCCAAATTTACAATAATAAATTGCTTCGCTAAATATGCCTACGTCACAAGGTGATTAGATTATTATGTTCTTGTAATAATCTATATCATATCAAACCCAGCTGCCGCAACTGCAACATTAAAAGCTTTGATTAATATACGAAAAACGAAAAATTTATTTAATTATAATACTATGGGTATCAATTATAATAACACTTACAAAGCCTTGGCGTTCCTTTTCTTTTTGAAGCACAAGTTGAGTTTGTGAGTCATCAAATTTAACTATTGCTGATAACACTTTAGCTAATGTAATGGAATGCATCCCAGAACCAGTAAGATATTCATAAAGAATATTTCTTAAATATTCCAACTCTGTATTTTCTTGCAAGGAATGCAAGTGCCTTAAACTTACTAAAGCTTCATCTAATTTTCTTTCTAACTTTTCATTAATCATTTTTAATTTTTCATATTTGTCTTGTGTTTGTTGCATGTTTGAAGTTAATGATCTGTTTAACTGTTCTGATTCTAACAATTTTTGTTCAGCCTTAGTATTAGTCTGAACTAAATTCTTGTACTTTTCTTTAATATTAGATAACTCCAGATCATTGTCATTGTTATTAATAGTTTTAGTTTCAGTCGCACTAGAATAGTTTTGGGATTGTAACTGATCTTTTAGTTCATAATTTTCTTCTATTAAGAGACTATTTTCACGCAGCAAATTGTCAATTTTGTCTCTGCTTGTTTGGACTTCATTTCTTAGATTTGCGATATCATTTGAAATATCATTTTCTGTTGAGTATTCACTACTAGCAATAAACTCTCTTAGTTTATCGTTTAAGACACTATTCTCCTTTGATATTTTTGTCAAATATTTTTGAAGTCCTTCAACATCCGATTGAAGTCGTCTGTTTTCGTCTCTTAATTCATCATACTTATTTTTTAATGTTATGTATATTTCAGGTGTAATATTATCGTTTATCTCATTTTCGTTTTCTCCATTGTTATCTTGTGATAATAATGAGGAAACCATTCTTTGATTTCTCTCATTTGTATCGATAATTTCTTTAGGTTGAGTATGTTGTACACATGCGTCGACGAAAGATTTTCTGTTTTCTGTAGATTCTAGTTTTTCTATAATAGCACTAAGGCGATCTTTTTCATTTTCAATGTCTCCATGAGATTTTCTTAATTCAATAATTTCTGCCTCTTGATCTTTTATATTGGCAGCAATCTTTTCTATTTGTTTTTTTAATGAATTGTTTTCTTCAGACAAAGATTTAATATTATCCTGTAGTTTATCAACATGTAATATTGTACGGTCTAGTTCTTCAGATTTTTCTTTAAGCTTCTTATTTTCTTTTGCTATAGTGGTATATTTCTCAATACTATCATCTAGATCGTTTTTCAACTTTTCTATTTCTTCAGAGTAATGTTTATTTTTATCCTCAGCAATTATTGATTTTTCCTTAAGCTCCTTATTTTCTTTTGTTATAATCACTAATTTATCAAAATTGGCATCCAATTCCTTTTTCAAGTTTTCTATTTCTTCAGTGAAACATTTGTTTTTACTCTCAATTGTGTTAAGTTTTTCTTCCAAGTTCTTCTTTTCATTATTTAGCACAGTAATATTTTCAATTACAGATAAGGCATGTGCTTTTTCTTCATCTAAAGCAAATTCAAGGATTTTGGATTTATTTGCATTTTCTTGAATTTTAGAAACCAAGTCTTTTTGTTCATATTTTAATAATTCAATGTCATTTAAAGCGGCTTCGTAAAGTTTATCAACATTCTTTTTACTTTCATTAACAGAATCTTTTTCCAAATCAATTTTTAAAATGTCATCTTTTAATTTGTTAATTTCGTCTTGTAATGAGGCGATCGTTTTAGTGTTCCGTGAGTTGTGTTCAGACTCATTCTGTAACTCTTGTTGTAACGTATTATTAACTATTTTTAAAGATTCATATTGGTTGTTTATGAACTCAAATTCTTTGTTACTAAAATTACTTAGAATATCTTTGATATCTTTTTCAATATCCAAAAACATGCTATTGAATTGATTCTTGAGTAAGACAGCTTCTGTAGAAGTAACATTAATATTATTGTGTAGTCCAGAGACTATTGAGGCAACATTTTTTAAACTTATTTTTAATCTATCATTAACAGTAACTTGATCCTGTAATGCAGCATTTGCTATTTTTAAATTAGAAAGTGTTTCACGCAATTCAATATTTTGGTTCTGAATAAATTCATCGTTGGCAAGAAGCTTTTCGATTTCTGATTGCAATTTTATTAGTTCTTCTCTTTCTTCTTGAATTTCTGATTCAAGTTGTTTACATTTGGATTTCCATATTTCTAATTCTTCGGTCATCTCTTGCTTCTTAATTTCAATATCGTCTATATTAACGTTGTGATTAGTGTTTTTAAGTAACTGCAGTTCATTTTCTAAGGAGCTTATTTGCGAACTTTTTTTCGCGTTTTCTTCACTTAGATGCTTATTTTTATTTTCTAAGTAACCATTTCTGTCAATCATCGCCAACTTTTCTGCGGTTTCTTGTTTCAGTTGAAGTTGAAGACATTTGTATTCCTCATCTGCTTTAGTTTTTATTTGTTCTTGTAATTGGTATTTTTTGTTAAGTTCCTGCAATTGTGATTCTAAATCAATTATTTTTGATTTAGTTGTATTATATTCATTGTTTTCATTCAGGAGTTTTGATCGTTCTTCTTCTAATGATAACAGATTGATCTTATAATCATTAATTACAATATTTAATGACTGTATTTCTTTTTGAGTAGAAGATAAATTATCCTTAAGGGATTTAATTTCAGCTTCCTTGTTCTCTAATTCCTTGTGTATGCTCAACTTATTTTCTGCTAGTGATATAGCATATTCCTCTTCTCTTTTGCCGAACACTTCTATTTTACTTTGCAATTGTGCTATTTCTTCTTTAGCTCTTTGTAAGTCCATTTCTAAGGTGGACGTTTCTTTGGTTTTAGCAAAATCATAAGTGTTGATTTTGTTCTGAAGATCTTCGTTTTCGTTGCTTAAATCTTGTATCTTTTGAATTGCTTCTTCCAACTGTTTGGATGTCGTCTGAAACTGTTCGACTTCTTTATTTTTATTTTCAAGTTCGTTGGACAGTATTTGTAATTCAGCCGCAAGTTGTGAATTTTTTTTGCTTGCTGTTCTTAAGGGATTCTTTGTATTTGTTTAATAATTGTTCCAATTTTTCCATTTTGTTGTTTAAGTTGGTAATCTCAGTTGTAGATGATTCATCACTTGACGCTTTGGATTCATTATCAATGGACAGATTAATTAATTGCACATCATTATCTTTTGTGCTGCCTCCTTGTTTAGCTTATCAGTTTTACTTGTATCATCACTTATATCAATGTTATTTTGTAAAATTTTAACTTTCGTGTTCAATGCATCGATTTTCATAATTTTCTCTTCGATTTCAACACGTAGCGCCTTTTCTAAATGTGCCTACAAATGTAATAAAAAGTGAGTATAATTTTATACTGTTCGGATTACTATACTTTAAATCTGCGATGCTAGGAAACTTTGAGTAGTAACCCTTCCAGGATTTTTGAAGGACACAGTGTAAGTCCTTGAAAAAAATTGGCAATTGGTTTTGCCCTATATTCCAAATTCGCATTATATTCAATTTATAATATGAATAACAGAGACATCTTTGGTTTTAGTTTTGAGAGTGAAAAATAACTTAAGTTACGCTTATGCTCCATCATTTTAGATATTTAACTAAATATATACTTGAAGTGAACTTTTTCTTTCAATGAAACAGTACACCTGTTACAACACTTACAACACCTACGTTAATTTTTTTATGAATAGCAACAAATAAAATGACAAATCAGAAAACAAAGGAAATAAATATCTTAAAATTTTTAGTTTTTATGTAGACGAAAATAAAGGGGTTTGTTGTCTCGGCTACAAAGATATATTGTTTCATAATTCATATTGATAATGTAGTAAATAGCCAGGTTAATAAAGCCTAGTGTGATTTGTTTACATTCAGTTGATTACCTAATTCGATGGAATGTGGTCATTTTAGGGGTGTGCCTCATGTCCGTATACATATTATATCGATACCCGAAGGAAAAAAGATCTGTATGCGTGCCTGGTACTTTTTGGTGGATAGTTTCCAAAATCATGTGTCCCGACAATCTACACTAATTGAATAAAAACGTTGACATTTTTAACGATTCGGCACATCGCTAATTTTAATTCATATAATGCAACAGTTTTCTAGTCATACCTTAGCACTCTGCTCCAGCGAACATTGTTCTTTTAATTCCGATATTCTTCTTAATGCTTTATCTTGTGTCTCTACAAGGACGCTCTAAAAAAAATGAAATCATCAAAATACAAAGCTATTTTGGGTGAGCGCTTTAGGCGCCCTTTGACCCTTGAAAATTAAACGATTATGCTGAGGGCAACCAACTAACGGGTTACAAACCTCGGTTCTGAACGGTCATAAGGGATGAAACATCAACGATTAGGGAAAAAATTATGTGTCTACTGTATTTATTCCAGACACATTTCGTTAACTGTTAAGAAACTGCAGTAAAATAAATAAAAAATGGTATCCTGTATACC